>NW_011967112.1:267309-283518 GCF_000949405.1 Vollenhovia emeryi | reverse complement strand
CACCCTGTATTTCTAATCGATCGCTTTATATTAACAACGACGTATCTCGTTTTGTCACGATCCTTATTCATCTTCTCTGTTTACAACATAGAGAGGTAAAATGTGAATAAAGACGAACTATCTGACGCGATGCTAATATATTAATGAGAATTTAAAACATTTGTAGATCCTTAATGTTTCATGACGTGGAATTCACGTTATATAAAAATCATTTTCTTTATTCACAACATAGAGAGATCAAACATGAATAAAGACGCAATCTAGCGATCCTAATGTCTAAACATTGGTCCAATATTGGTTATATTAGAAATGCATTGGCCGATATTGTCCAACGTAAAGCCAATACTGGTCATGAAATTAATATAAATATTGCACGATAATAATTACATAATATTAGATTTATATTGGAAGTGCATTGGTAAATATTTAACAGTGTATTAAGAATATTAGTCCTTTAATATTGATACAATATTAAACCAATATTGCTACATAAGAGAAGGATCAATATTGGGAATGCTAGATTACATTATTTCCCAATATTTTGCCAATATATTATGCTACTAGGATCGCATTCTACATATAATCTTTATTCACAACGTAGAGAGATCAAACGTGAATAAAGAAGACACGATTCTAACATATTAACGAGAACTTAAAAACTTTGGGGAAAATCTGTAGATCCTTAATATTCCACAACGTGGAATTCACGTTCTATAAATGAGCGCGAATTTCCGCAACTAATTTCGTCTCTTTCTTCAAAAATTAATTTTTAAATCCGTTCTCCTCCTTTAAAGACGAAGCTTTGTTGCTTGAGAGAAAACAAGCTTACGTGAGAGTCAACCTTCGAAAGAAAACTATTGAACAAAAAATATAGAACTTACAATTAGAAGAGAAGAGGAAAATAAATTTAGAAAGCGCGCGTTTATTTAAAACGACGGGCTCTGCGTCGTCAATTAATTAGCAAGTCACGATTCCGCAGGCAATTGTGTAGGCAATTGCGACGATCGGCTTGTTAACCGATCGTCAAACTAATCACCCCTGTGTGTTGAAATCTCGTGCCACATGACTCACGTTTCCTCCTTGTACGAGTAATCGGATCGCGATGTAAAAGAGGAATGTCGGGTGGGACCTTCGGGAGGGAAAGGACATGTCCTTCGCGTTAAAGTCCGAGTAGCATCGGCGTTCGCTTAGAAAGCGGGAATCGAGCGCCTAACGTCCTCATCGTGTTTTACACATAAGCGAGCGGGATGATACGTCCGTCGCGTGCAAATCGGTGCCCATATGTGCGCAGGTAAACGACGTTGGCATGCCGGGCCGCTTATGCGTCGCGGCGTGCGCTCGCGAGAAACTTTACACCTACTTACATTCATACGTTTTCGCAGCCAACTTTGGCATTGGCGAGACCGCGGCGGCTTTGCCTCGAATGTCAGACGGCCATTCCGAGAAATGATCTGTGACGAAGGAAACTGGTCCGCGAATAGGTCTGCGAGTAAACTGCGCGAGGCCTTTTATCGCCAAAATGAATCGAGTTTTGCTAAACGTCTTCGATTCCGACGCGCACTTTTATCCGAGAACGGTGGACAGGGAGAGGACACGTCTAACTCGAGAGCGAGAAAACCGGAGAATATGCGTTTCTATTTTTACCACCGTGCATTTTTATATGTACGAGCGCGCACGCGGAAACGAGCAGAGTGGAGCGTGACATCGATAAGAAATCGACATAATTGCATTCCGGAATCGAGATCTTGTTAAAGACCTATTTAGCCTTATCGCGGCACCATCTGAGATTATGCGCGTGTCGAGTGTCTGCGCAAAGATAAACGATAACGGCGGTGATCGTGGAATTTTTTATGTAAACGATTTATTATCCCCGAATTAATATCGCGGAGATAAAACATTTTGCGCCAGTACTGGGCGCTGTTACTGAATTCAGCTTCTGAGAAAATTGTTCTCAAATGAAACCTCGTTATCCTTCGTAATAACTCGGTGCAACCATCCGCCATTTCTTTGAGATCGAATGCTTGAAACTATTGGGAACACACGGAGAGAATTTTTCCTCAAAGTTTATCCTGGAGATCGTGTAATCGTGGGACAACCCGGCATTTTGAAGAATTTTATGGGAGTTTTTTAAATTTCACCACACATTTTACTAGTAGAATGTACAGTAAAACATGGCATTTCAACGAATTTTATAGAAGTTTTTTGAAAGTTTACTACTCATTTTACTAGTAATTATACTTAGTATACATTTTACTAGTAGAATGTACACGCACCGGCATAAATGCTGTCCTTATCCTTGTGAGGTGCACGCACACAACTACAGGGACTCTAGTCCCTGCATTTATGCCGGTGCGTGTACAGTGAAACGTGCACTGAAAAAAATTTCTGGTTGAATATGGACGAATCAGATAATTCCTTTAGGATTTACCAGAATTCCTTTAGGATTTACCAGAATTCCTGTAATCCTACAGAAATTCTGGTAAATCCTAAAGGAATTCTGGTAAATCCTAAAGGAATTATCTGATTCGTCCATATTCAACCAGAAATTTTTTTCAGTGTGGCATTTCGAAGATTTCTATGGGAATATTTTGAAATTTTACTACACATTTTACTAGTAATTATACTTAGTATACATTTTACTAGTAGAATGTATATACAGTGAAACGTGGCATTTCAAAGAATTTTATCAGAGTTTTTTGAAACTTTACTAGTACTTACAAGTATACATTTTTGATTTTACTAATGGAATGTACAATAAAATTTAAAAAAACTCATAAGGATCTTCAAAACGCCATGTTCCATTAGTGCCAGTCCACAATAGAGATTTAAACCCTAGGCCTTAAGAAATTGACTAATCGCAGCCGTGTATTCTACTCATACCGTGATTGGCCAATTTCCTAAAGCCCGGGGCTTAAATTATCTATTGCAGACTGGCATTTACATGATTCTCAGGAAAAAGCCTATCACACAACGCCAGGCAACAGGAACAGGGAATAGAATTTCTGACGCGTTGGATTGGTTGGACGAAAATTTCCGACGAATCCAACGCGTCAAAACTTCTATTCCCTATTCCTGTTGCCTGTTGCCTGGCGTTGTGTGATAGGCTTAAATTTGAAGGAAAAAGTGCTCACGGTGTACCGTCAGTGGCACCGAGAGGAACACGCCCAATGTGTTCGGCGTATGTATCATCCTCAGCTTAAAGTTCGAATTCGCGGCGAACCTCAGCGCACACGTGGAAGCGCACCAACACATCTGCGCGCTCCGCCAAAGGACGAGCGCGCCGCCGCGCCGCGCGAGGCTCGGCCGGTTCGGCCGGCGCGCGCGACTGCGCAGCCGGACCGCGCAGGTCCCCGTAAAAAGCCGGGGGCGCGATCCCGCCGCCGCTCTACGGATCCCGCGTAAGTACCGCGCGCGCGTCCGCCTCGCTCGCGCTCAGTTTGTATTCGGTGTCCAGCTCGATTACCGTTCGGGCGGCGAGGCGAGAAGTACGGCGTTTCACGGTGTGACGCGGATACGCCACCGCCGCGCGTGCCTCCGATCCCTTTCGTCGCGATCCAAGTCGCCCGGGTGTTCCTTCGGAGATTGCACGCGTCTCTTCCCCCGACCGCCCCTCCTCCCCCCCCTGCGCGCGTGTTGCCATCGATCGCGCGATCTTCGCCGTAGGATCCGCGACGACCGCCGGCGAGTTTCGGTCCGAGGGGCGAGTGGTGCGCATTGTGCCGTTGGTTGTCAAGTGGTTTAAACGGGAGGCAAAGGAGGAAACGAAGCGAGCGGAACGACTCGGGGGGGAAAAGATGCTGCCGCCGCGAATACTCGGCCTCCTGGTGCTTCTTCTCGCCGTGCAAGGTGAGTCTCTCTTTCTTCCGTTGCCGCTGCTCCGCGCTCGTTGATCGTGGAAACTTTTTCCCGGGAGCTTCTTGCTTTCTCTTGGCGCCGCGCGCACATAAATCGTCACCGAATTCATTTCTAGAGGCCGTCGCACGTAAAATCTCGCAAGGACGTGAAACGTAAGCGTAAGTCCCAGTCTACAATAGAGATTTAAGCCCTAAGCCTTAAAGGCTGGTCTACAATACATGGAGTAAGCTGGAGTAAGGAGTAGGAGTAAGGAAATAAATCCATTTTATTTCTTACTCCTACTTCAGCTCTTGGGCTTACTCTCGGTGAATCAAAATGCCATCAATCAATGTTACAATTATTTTAAAAATCATGCCCGTATTTCAGCTTCCTTACACCAAAAGCTAGAAGTTAGGGCTCTCCCTTACTCCTTACTCCACGCTTACTCCACGTATTGTAGACCACGCATAAGAAATTGACTAATCACAGTCGCGCATTCTACTCATACTTGATCGTGATTGGCCAATTTCTTAAAGCTTAGGGCTTAAATCATCTATTGTAGACTGGGACTAAGGAAATCAACAGATTGGATTCGCTTGCGTTATTGCCTTACGTTCTCGACTGTGATTGGTCCATTTTCTTACGCTTACGTTTTGCGTCCTTACGGAATTTTGTGTGTGAAGGCCTTTGCGTGTGTAAGCTCGTGTTTCTCTGAAATGCGCGCTGGGTCGTCGAAGCCTTTTCGAATTTTCCAAGTGGAATTTGTCTCGGCGATTATAAAAATACAGCGCGTGCGTCTGTTCTTGATCGTCGAAACCGGCAACTTTGCGATAACGCGCTTCTCTAAACAGAGACTTTGACGTTTAAACGAAATTTATCGGAGCTCCCGATAAAGTCTCGTTATCTGCCCCGTTGTCTACCTCGAATATTTATTGTGTGACGCGCCGGGGAAAATAAACATTTTATTTTCACGTCCGTTGTTGAAACCGACGCTGTTTTTCTCGCGGTGAAAAACAAAAATCAAAAATTGATGGGCGACGTTGCCTCTCGCCACGGAGGTGCACGAATAAAACGCGGAACGGCGCGTCTCTCCTATATTTAACGTCAATTAATTTAACATCAATTAAGATTAGCCCGTACGCTCGGCGTCAATGTCAATTAGAATGAATAATTGACGGTGAACGAACGAGGTGAGGATTCGAGGATGCAAATGGCGTATTTTTATCGCGCGCGTTCGCCCCCGCGTAAAAATACCACCGTGAGAACCGTAAAATTAACGCGGGCGACAACGGGCGCGTAAGAATGACGCAAAGTCATTTATGGCGGAAACGCTATACGCGCCGTCGTAAATCGCGCGATTGCCACTTGTTGTTCGCGCAACTTTACATACCTCTCGTAGCAGCGCGGAGCTAAAGAGCGCTCCTTATTGCGAAACCACCCATTTATTATCGCGCCTCAGAGACGTCGCTTCTGTAACGAGCACCGGGCGTTAGAGGCGCGCGTTGCGCTACGACGATAGCGTGGAACAGACCCGTCATTACGCCAGAGCGTGGCGAGTACCTACCTTTCCGCTCGCGTCCCGTTGCTCGCCGGCGAAAATCGGGGATTGTGCCGGCGCGCGTGCATTGTCGGGCCGTCGAATAAAGATCGCACGCGCGCCCGATCGGCCTGCATTCACCGACGCGCGACAACGGACGCGAGCTCGAACCGTAGTGTACAAAGGCCCGGTCTACAATGACTACGTTTCCACCGAGGATCAGAGTCGGGTTAGAGTCGGGTCAGAGTCGGGTCAGAGTCGAGTTGGGGTGAGCGCCTCGGTGGAAACACCAAATTTAAACCTTGAACCCTATCTTATAAATAAAAAAGCTACTTATTACTGTTTAACCTGTTGGCAACACTACAAGAACCTAACAAGACTCTTGTCGTTTCTACCGAACCGCGTTTGGCCCGTCGAACCTCATTAACTTAAAAATTTTATAAGGCGGGGTTCAGTGTTTCCACCGCGAGAGCGATCGCCCCAACTCGATTCTGACCCTACCCTAGTCCAACTTTGACCCTCGGTGGAAACGTAGCCATGGAGACAGAAGCCAGCAGTCAGAAATCGTAAACCGCGAGTTGGAAATCGTAAAGAAAAACGTTGATCCGCAATGAGTCATAAGTCGCTAATAATCTAGCCAATCGGAGACGAGGAAATTTATAGGCAATCGTTTGCCTCAACAAGCTTGATGAGTTTCGAATCGTCAATATTCTCGTTGGGTGCAGCGATTTCCGTCGTTAAACGAGTTTGGTTAAATACCGTTTTGTTGAACGACACGTAAAAGAAATACCTAGGATCAAGGTTACTGAAATGTTACTTTGTAGAAAAATTTCACTCAAAAGATTATAATATACTTACACGCATATACTGCAAATTGTCAGTAAGTACAAATTTTTCTCGCATAAATATTCCGGAATATAACCGCAACCCCAAAGCCAGATGTCTTGGGTGGCTTGAGGCTCTCGATAAAAATGGGCATATGATTGGCTCTGAGTGGTCAATCATAAGCTACGTATAAGCTGTAAGTTAGGAGGATCCTGCCCTGGTGTATGGCGGAATACCACGTGATCGGGGCTGCAACGATCAAAGGGGCCGGCAGAGAGTGGCCCTGCTAGTTACCCTATGTTCAACGTAGAGATATCGATATCGAGAAAAATTATCGAATATGAATGTATTCGTCAACTTGGAAGGTATCGCAGTTAACGTCGAACGAATAGTCAACATGTAGAACGAAATATCGAATAATCGGTAATATCGAATGTCGATAAACATCTCCTCCAGCTGAAACGTCTTATTTTCCAATTAAGAGCTCCCATGCGCTATCGCACTTTCAATCTGCGTCCCCACCTCCCCCGGGAGCTTGATCTCTAATTAATTTATTGAAAAATGGTTTTTATCACAGCGAGATGCAAGACCGGTTTGTTTTACGACCTACGAATGTTGTTTTATCGATCACGGTAACGTAACTGGCGTCGAAACCTGTGATTTAGGCCCGCTCCTTTTCGCCCCGGCGCCCGAATAAAAAATCGCGCCCCGCGAGCGCTCAGATCGAAGGCAAACGCGGAACGAAAGGGACGCTTAAAGGGGACGCTGGAGTGTTTCTGCACTTTTGCACCTTTCTAACCTAGAAACTATCAGTTCGCGGAAACACTTGTGTAATATACAAATTAAATGGCTTACGTGTACAGACCGAAAGCAGCTCGCTATTCCGGCCAAATGAAAGAACAATATGGCATCACTGAAACTAAGTTTGTAAGTCCAATAAAAAATAATAGTGAGCAACACATACATGCAGTTCATGTAGTATGTGTGTTGCTCGCTATTATTTTTTATTAGACTTACAAACTTAGTTTCAGTGATGCCATATTGTTCTTTCATTTAGCCGGAATAGCAAGCTGCTTTCGATCATCTGTACACGTGCCATTTAATTTGTGTATTGCACAAATCTTTCCACGAAGCAGACAGTTTTAAGTGCAAAAGATGCGAAAGTGCAGAATCACTCCATCCCTTAAGGGGATGCTGGAGTGATTCTGCACTTTTGCACCTTTCTAACCTAGAAACTATCAGTTCGCGGAAACACTTGTGTAATATACAAATTAAATGGCTTACGTGTACAGACCGAAAGCAGCTCGCTATTCCGGCCAAATGAAAGAACAATATGGCATCACTGAAACTCAGTTTGTAAGTCTAATAAGAAATAATAGTGAGCAACACATACATGCAGTACATGTAGTATGTACGTTGCTCGCTATTATTTTTTATTAGACTTACAAACTTAGTTTCAGTGATGCCATATTGTTCTTTCATTTGGCCGGAATAGCAAGCTGCTTTTGATCATCTGTACACGTGCCATTTAATTTGTGTATTGCACAAATCTTTCCACGAAACAGACAGTTTGAAGTGCAAAAGGTGCGAAAGTGCAGAATCACTCCAGCATCCCCTTAACGTCTCTGCCGTACGAGCGGTCGCGAGCAGTAACAGCGAGCATTGTACGACTAATCGGCGAGCACGTCGTGGTGGCTGCCACGGAAGAAGCAATTACGTGTTAAAAAAAAGCTTAATTACGCTTCCTGGTGTACCTACGCACCGGAAGACATTGCAGTCGCGCCGGGGCGAGTCGGCCGCGTCACTCGAATTGATCGTCAAGTCACAGACCGGTATTGATCGCGCCGATTCGACGCGACTGACCAAAGCCGATCGAAAGTTACAGAGAAAATTTACGAAGTAACGAATAGACGCGCCCTTCCATACTGCGTTTCGGAATAATTAACGCTGATAGCCTCGAACTGTAGGTGGGAAGAACGCAGCAAAATAATTTCCATTGTCGAAGTAAGAGATTTATCGGTCACAAGTTTATTGTCGCATAAAGTTGATCGAGGAGATCCAGAGTCAGAAATATAATAATATAATACATAAAAGAAACTTCAGAAGATTACTTGACCATGTCTGGCAAATTTTTATGTTTGAACTCACATCGTTTCGTCTATGGTTTGTGGTCCTTTTCAACAATTTCTTTGTTAGGTCAGTTGAAAAGGACCACAAACCATGGTCGAAACGTTGTGAATTCAAACATAAAAATTTGTCCGACATGGTCAAGTAATCTTTTGAAGTTTTTAGTTACTTCTGACCTAGAAGATCTCCTCCGGTTAACTTAATAACAATACCTAATTTGGCGAATTGAGGGTGTGAAAAATGTGCAGTATTCATTTCCGGTCATCGGGCGGCTTTCAGCTTTACTCGCGTCTCGTTTCCGGCCTCGTCGTGCGTCGATTACGTAATTCGCTATTGGAAATCGGAAGGGCCGCGCTTTAGGGGCTCGCAGCGGGCGAGGGGGAACGCGGATTCTCGCGGTCGTCGTCCAGAAGGGAAGTCTGGCAAAAAGCGCGTCCGCGCCGAGGAGAGAGAATTCCATTGAGTATTCTCCACGTGAGGTGCCGCGAAGGAGCGTGGCTCGCCGGAGAACCGGTGGCGATGGTTGAATGGCCCGAAAATAAGATGAACGAGACCGATCGCCGGGCGGAGGTGGCGGTGAAGTACATGGGGGGCGGAGGGGTGGAGGAGGGGGAAGACCGGCCAGGTGAACGCGTGTTTCAGGTAGGAGAGAAGGGCTCGAGAAGGCAGATGGTCGGGACACTCGGGACACATCGAAGCGGCCGATGGCCGGTCGATAGCGATAAGTTGGACATTCACGGCTTTCTGGCAACCGCTCGCCAGGGAATGCTCCTCGCGGCCTCCTCTCTCCGCGGCGCGTCCGTTTTATTTCTTTTTATAACATAATAGAAGAGCGGCTTCCTTTCTTTCTTATCCCGGCGGACGGACCACCGCCATAGACCCGGGCCGCGACTCGTTTCGTGCGTGACTGCGATCGTGAGGTGCCTGTCCGAACTCGTAGACGAATTAGGAATTAGGGAACAACCGGTATACGTGGGGCTTTCGTTATTAATCCTTGAACGAGCCCGGCACGAAGCGACAAGAAAACTAGAACACTCGTGACTACTTGTCATTTTTCAGCTTTATTGGCACCGAAGGTGTTTTTATTTGAATCTCGAAATCCTTTCTCGAGGAAAAATGCCTGCGCTCGGTTAAATTAATTACGAAAATGAGATAACTAACATTATTTAAAAAGATCTTATTAAATCGAAATATCAACGAAATTTCGTTCAGCGATTATAATTCTCTATTTATTGAGTGAGCGCAAAATTGTAATAATCTCCGCGCTATAATGTCTGCGTAAGGATAATTTGTATACATATTCAATTGATCTGTTTATTTAAATTATCTTCTCTTTTACAAGCCTTTTCGCCTACAGTACATAATTTTGTAACTCTGTGCTTTTCATTGTTTTGTCCAGTGGTGCTCGACGGCATTTGACCGCATGTCGTGCGCCGTTTGAATTTGTTAGATTGGACTTGATAAGAGTCAAAACCCATGGCCGAAACGTTGCGCCGATAAAGAAAGTTTTCCTGTTGCCACACTGAGAAAGAGTCTTTGACAATTTATTTGCGGCATATAATGTTTATCTCAGTGAAATAATTTTCAAAGACTATTTTCTCAGTGCAGTTACGTTCGAATTACTTACCCGAATCAGTTAAATATTTGCTGGCGGTTGGAATTTTTTCATTTGGTTCTAATTTAAAGTGTCTTTAATTGCTCGTTCAATTAATTTTATGAAAAACTTGTTACGATATCCCAATAATATTACCGCGACTACTCCGATTAGACAACGTTAATCGCGTCTACTTAAAGCCCATAACACATATATCTTTTTTTGCCAAATTATTATGAGGCCACTGAAGATAATTTTTTGTAACTGCAATCTCGGAGAATTTTGTAGACCGGTTAGAAATCGATATCTCCGTGTAAGAAAACCTCACGCAGGATCGTGTGACGTTGGTGTGGCGCCAAGAGCACGATAGCATCTGAGTTCAATGTACGGGCGATACGGAACTGATAATAAAGAAAAGAGCGCCGATAAAAGCGTCGCGACGCGGCCGGGTCGTCAAGGACTGGCACGAATTTGAATTGGTGATTCGACAGCGGTGGTACACGAGGCAACGCAGTTGCCAGTGCGATAATTTGGGTGCAGCCCCGTCCCGATGACGGACATTAGCGTACGCGACATTATGCTCGCGGTCGTGGCTCTGTGAAATTTAGCCGCTCGTCCGGCTTGTCATTACACGCGACCCACATTAATTTGCGGGGCAAAACAAATGCTGGGCGCCTTTAAGGCCAAATTGGCGACACGCTCGTCGGCGGGTCAGGTTTCAAAAAATTCGCGAAATATAATAAATTATTGTCTTTCGCTTCGTATTTCGACAAACGACTAATTTCCAACAAATTCCCTGCTCTTTGTCCAATTTCCGTCGTTTGAACAGATAACTAAAATTCGTGAAATTTCTCCTCGCTTAAATTTCAACGACGGGCGATCGGAGAAAATCAGAAATTTAATATTCAAGCCCCCTGCATTTCAAAAAGTTCATTTGTATTCGTAAATCTGATTCGTAAATCACTGCCCATTTATGCGTGTCGAAGGTTGCGGGCAATAACGGTTCTCCCTTTCGCAACGAGGCGGCTCGTTTTTTGGAATGCCGAGGCACGTGGGGAAAAGCGGAAAAGCCGGTTGCACAAGATGAAACGCGCGTACGATCGAGCGGATTGCGCAACCAGACGGGCGGCTACAAGGATCCTCGTCGTTTCTCCTTGAATCACTCGTTACTCTCCTTCCGCCGCGTCACCGATCCGTGGAGAAATTTAAGGGTCAATACAAATGAGAGCCTCAATAGCAGCCGCCGCGGTTAAGCCCCGTGTTGCCTGTCGACGCCTATGAACGAGGGAGAATTTGTCGAACAGCGTGACTCCATTCCTGGCATACATTGTCATCAATTTATTTAATTCTTATACGTGTATATACGCGCACCATCTTGTTGGCCATCCAGCGAGAAACGCGTTGATCTTTAACAGAATCTTCTTGTGGTGCATATTATTTTTATGTCGCAGCGATAAAATTTTAACGCGACATTTCTCTCGGCCATCCTTGACATTTAACGACAGTTCGGATCAGCTAAACCTCAATTTGCAAATGTGACCGAAGCTTTTAGGAATTGGACGATTCGTCCTGCATAATACGTAGCTTATTTGAAAACAGGAGAGTCTCGGGAGAGTCTCAGGAGAGTGCAGTCTCTTGTATTTTTATCTACCCTGCCGGAAATAATGCTACAAAATTCTACACGAAACTATAAAGTATATCTACCAGAATCCAAGAAATTCTACGTAAATTTAAAAAGTGTTATAAAAAACGAGAAAATGCTAGAATTGGAACACGTTTGTTATTTTTTGTAATATTCTATTTATTAATTCTTTAAAATTTTATTTCTCAAAATTTTCAAACTAGGACAGTTTTGTACTAATTTTCACAAAATTGTACATTTTTATGGAATGCTACTTGCAATAATTTCTTGATTCGAGAACATTGCAATTCCTGGTATTATTTCCTGTATATTTTTACAAAAAAAATTAATGTTTCAACGAAGATATAAAAATTTCTACAAATTTCTACTCCAAGTCATTTTTTTGTTGTAAATATTTATAGAAATTTTTTCCGCTTGGCTAATCGCGGAATAATTAATGGGTGAGATAATTCCATACTCTGCGCACACAAAGCTCATTATATATTTATATATTTGTAGCTTCCTCCCGACGGGCGCGCCTCGCGCGCGCTTTTTTTCTTGGCGAGAATGCGTCGCAAATATATTTGTCAAAGATTACGTCATAGGCACGCAAGTTTAGTCCGGTAATTAAGTAATTGAGCTTGATAGGGCCGGGAAGAGGGGGGGGGGGGGAGCCGTCGTACGGGAGGTCAAACCCGCATGAGAAAAAGCGTTTCTGTCCATGTTGTACCTTAGTCATCCCTTTCTCTTCCGTTTTGCCGGGATTCCCTGGAGAGATGCATTAATCGCCATATACTCGAATCGGCCACTCGTGAGGAAATGCGATACTCGAGTCAGCCGGACTGGACTGTTACCGTCCATAAGTTTGTCAGCCTAGCCGGCGTAAGGGACAGCTGGCCTTCAACTTTGGGTCTCTCCGAATCCTATCTCGCGCCGTGAAACCGTGGCTATAAATCTCTCGTATTCCCGCAGCACATTCACGCCAAGAGGGAACATCGAGCAAACCTCGCTTCTTTGATAATCACGCTGTAATCAATCCTCATTTGCAAATTTATAGACGGCGAATGTGCTCGTCGATAAATCTTCATCTTTCGTAGAAAAATACGGGTGTTTCGCGGATAGAAATTCCTTATCTCTCGTTACAGTCGCCTCCAGCGCGTTGCGTCATCGACTGCAAAAAAATGAGATACAGAAATGACAACTACTCCGAGCAAGAAAAATTAATGATAGTCGCGCGAATATGTGCACTTTCGAAACGTCAGTTTAACGTCTCGCTCACCGCGAGGTAGCGCGTTAATTAATGACCCAAGTGTAATATGCCAACGCCCAGGTATGCGCGATAGTAACGTTTCGTGCACGCCGCTTGCTCAACGCGTAGGAAAATCCAGAGAATGCGATTATCGGTCTTCGAATTACAGCTCAAGCTAGATCGCGTCTTTCGCGTTGCATAACTGCCGTTTTGTTATATCGTCGTGCACGATCCCTCGTTCCTCGGCTCGAATGCCGTGGCACTTGGCATTCTTTTTTTCCACCGGAGTGGGAGCGATAAAGCCGTTAACGTATTTACATAAGAAATTCTTATCGCGCGGGAGCCGTCCGAGAGAGTAGTGTCTGACGAGCTTTCAAACATGCCGATGTTTACTGGTGAAATTAGCGCGTAATTAATCCGCGATTATTAATGCCGTGATCGCCGTCCGCCGAGCCGCCAAGGAGGCCTCTCGCGAAGGACGTCCTGTGTCGAAACGCTTTCGAGGCACAATTTTTCTGACAATGTGACCGCCGCCTTTGACTCCGCGCACAAGCGCGACCGATAGCGCGTTATTATGAAACCACGCGTTACGCAACGATCGTTCGGTGGAATATTTATAATAGTATCGAGTTTCGCGCTCTTTAGCGCCTGGGATTCGTGTTTTGATCTTTGCGTCTGGGCGTGTATTTTTTGTGTAAGCCGATCCTGCCGAATATTCGACCAAATCGTTCTCATTTTTAGAACTGGAGAAGAACGGCGAGTAAATTAAACCGAGATCAGAGCTAATCTACATCGGTAGAAATAAACGTATTGTCCAGTTTTACCGATGTATACCAATTTTAATTTACTGCCCATCTTCTCCTACTTCCAAGGCTCGGTTTCACCAACGTTGTTTAACTTTAAGGGGATCCTCAAAACGTCTGTTTTATCGACATTCTTCGTTGGAAGTAATCTTTTAATTGGCTTTATATAAATGCAAAATTCTTTTGCGGAATTAAAGTACGCAGCAAAATCTAGACGATGCTGGACTTTATATCAAAGACGAAAAAAAAAATAAAAATTGGACTAAATTTTGGTACACTTGACGACAATATTTGCTTGACACAACAATTCTACAATGAATATGTACAAAATGAGACCAGCATACTCTATATTGTGCAATTAGAACTAAGATTAATAGCCTAGAAAAAAAGATTACTTCTAATAAACGCAAGTCCAGATATCCAAGTCTAGAAGAAGAGAAAAAGTGGAGTATGACGTGTAAAAATGGTTGCAGGCTTTTTCGAGAGACGTCGCGGCCAAACATCTGTCAGATTGTCAGTAAAGCCATGGTGTTGGCGATGCTAGAATTCGATCCCAAATCTCGGTCCGAGCAATGTGTGGCTAATAAAATCGCTGCTCTTTCGTAAAACTTGCAAATTGATTGGCTGTAAATTTCTCGGACCGAGTAGAACTTGGAAAAATGACGATAATTGACGTTTTTAATTCCGCCTCCTATTTTATCGACACTGATCGAGTTTGCCAGCAGCTTTGGGATCCCCTTCGTCATCAGTCAACATTTTTCTAGAAGCGATGAAAAATATCGCAAAGGCGCCCAAAGTGATGGCAACGGTCCGTTGGTTCGTAACATCTGTTTCGCGCGTCGCATTCCATGCTCTCGCGATGTCGAATGTGCGAGCCACATAATCGAAACAAGGCGCCCGTCCAACGTTCGCGGGCTCTCGTTTATTCCGAGCAAAACCGCGGCGAACGAGGGAGACACGATTCCGGCGTTCCCGTTTCGTATTTAGGCCGAGCCCGCGCTCGTGGCCGGCGATTTCTCGCCGGCCGGCCGGCCGGCCGGCGCGAACCGAGAGAACGAGATCCTCGCGCGCGAAATCATTGCGGCGAAAGGGCAGAGAGCTTTCCCTCCCTCGCCCTTTTCCCGTTGTTTTTCGTGATAAGCCTCATTTACATGCGCATTCCTATGGTAGCGATTTGCACAGCTGCGAGTGAGAGACGTCAAGCCTCGGCCTCGATGCGCGACGGCGCAGCCGTGTAAATATCTTTTTCCACGCAGGCATTTTGTATGTATCTCCCGCGTCGAGGGAGAGTAAGAAAGAAGTAAGACTTTATGCAAGCAACATTCACGCGTTTCACCTATTCGATCGACAAAACAGCGCGGAGAGAAGCGAACGTTTCCGTGGTTTGCGCAATTCACCCGCTAAGGAAGGAGAGTAAATTTACCGAGATCTTTCAAGCCGCCTCTTACGTACAATTTCGTCATATTTTCTTAACGGAACCAGTTTCGATTGACAAATATGCGTGAAAACTTATCTACTTTCTCAGCCGAGCGACACGCGCGGCTTTGTGAAAATTAGCGAACGTGGAGAAAAAGCCCGATTTATATCCGCGCGATTCTAAGGCTGGACTCACACCTAGGCAGAAAAGCAGAAGCCAATCAGAACTCGCAGCGTTGGTGGTAAACAGCACATTCTGCTGACAGAAAGTAGAAATTATTGACTACCAGCGAGAGTTCTGATTGGATTTCTGCTGTTTGCCCACTGCTTCTCCGCCAAGTGTGAATCCGGCCTGATTGAAGTAATAATAGATCGTGTCTTGGTCTGTGACTCACGAGCGTGCGATTATGAATATCTTTGCAGGTAGTTTTTGCCCGGCAATACAGTACGGGGCACACATTGTGCTGGCATAGCGACCGTGCGAACGCATTTTGTGCGAACGTTTTAAACGCGGCTGAGACTTAAGGAACCATCAGCTTCCCGTCCAGCTGTCGTCCGGGAATTTTAATAGGTCGGACCCGCTGAAGGGTCTCCGCGGCATTGAATTTATTAGCATTCGGTTTTATTCGCGGGAGGAACCAAGGCTACGCGGGAGATTATACGAATGTTAAACGAGATCAATCGTCCTCGTGCAAGGCGTCTAATAAAGAATCGCCGTGACAAACAAGAAGTGTTTGCGATTCGCGTCCGTCTTGACATTCCGCGTTTCATAGAGCTCGCAATGAATCGCTTCCACGAGCTGATAAGCGCGACAACAAAATGTTTGCCTACGCCGAGGCTATCGCCGGTTTATCGAGCAGTAAGCAAAAGTATGTCAGAAATCTAATTTTTTCCACTTCTCATTCCTGTGTTACGTATTGCTGTAAGGGTACTGCGATTCTATTCTGTGTTATACAGGGTGAGTCTTTCCATATCCGACAAAATTTTTGAGAAGGTAGAACGGATCGAGATGAACGGAAAAGTCCTGTACCATTTTGCAATTTTCGTAATAGTTAACGAGTAATTAATTATTAAAAATCGTTGTCTTAGGCCGGCCTACCGCCCAATTCGAGCGTGTGGCAAAATGTGACCGCCCGGCGATCGATATTGCTATGCGCACATCTCGCCACGCGCTCGAATTGGGCGGTGGGCCGGCCTAAGACA
>NW_011967112.1:256140-263614 GCF_000949405.1 Vollenhovia emeryi | reverse complement strand
TTTTGGCTTTCAAGCTTTCGCGGCTGTTGTCTTCTTTAGTCTTCATGGCTTCCGGATGGTTGCCGCGTCCGTTTGCAGTGTGATGCCGACGTTTCGCAGGCGTTGCAGTCTGCTTCATCAGGGCTGGGAGACTCTGATACTGAGCTCCCTCGCGTATCAACGAAATTATAAGCGAGTCACGGAGAGTGCAGCGAACGCATTAAAAAATTTATAGCATTTTTCAGTTAAAAATAACATGACAACTGATAACAGCATGCGATAAGAATCATCTAATAGCAATAATTGCAAAATATTTCAATACATAACAGCACTTCTGTAAAAAGTTGTAGATCATATCCCATTATGCCCCGCCGTTCCGTTATGCCCCAGGTTCCCCTACGATAAAATAAGATAAATAAGATAGAATATGATAATAAGATCAAGATGTACAGATTTGCGGCATTACTGAACATTGTTTGGGCATTAGGCTCCTTGCTGGGGCATTATAAAATAAGATGAAAGATAAAATAATGTCCACTGGGCATTAGTGGGCACTGGTGTACAAGATTTTGGTCAGCGGTTTCCCCCTCGGTGTACACAGACAGGCGGGAACGTCTGGACCGAGAGGTAAACCGCTGACCAAAATCATGTACACCAATGCCTACTAATGCCCAGTGCAATTACTTGATCGTGTTACCTCATTTTATCTGATTTCATCTTATTTTATAATGCCCCAGCGAGGGGCCTAATGTCCAAGCTAGTGCCCAAAAAATGCCCAGCAATGCCGCAAATCTGTACACCACAATGCCCTCGGCGGTTCACTCCTCGGCCTGGACATTTCTACAATGTATTCAGTAATTATAGACATGTCACAATGCAATATTGTACAGACAAAAAGAAACGAAAAAGCGAGGGTCTCCGACAGCGGCAGAATCGTGATTAGATCCAACGTCGAAATTAATTACAGCGTTTCGTGCAACAAAACGGCAACTTAGGGCCGTGTTGAATCTTTGTCACGGAGAAAGGGAGAGCAGTAAACGAATCGACCAATCACAGTCGAGAATTATGACAGCCACTGCCATAATTCTCGACTACGATTGGTCAATTCGTTTACCGTTTACGTCTTATTGCTTAAGGCCATTTGTGTGCCACGGCCCTTATTGATTCCTACGTCAGTTACGTCTTACGCGATAACAAATTTTAAGGCCTGTTATACAATACGCCGTGCGTCGCTATCGGATGTCGGGACGTAGCCGACGGTCCAATGAGAACATTTCCTTTCAAAAGATAAATGTTCTCGTTGGACCATCGGCTACGTCCCGACATCCGACAGCGACATACGACGTATTGTATAACGGGCCTAATGAATTGTTTCCTTCCGTTTCCGCCCGAAGCTTGAAAACAGGAGAAAATATTGTTTTCGAATGGAACGCTATAAGTATTATTATTATGCACGAATGTAATTTAATGTGCCTGCACTTAGGCGCAAACGTTAAATTAGTTTCAATAATGTGATTAGCGGATGTGATGACGTAACGACAAATAAATGAGGAATATGTGTGTTAATGATAATCATCGCACATTGTTCATTAAATATGTAATAAAATAGCGCGACTTTTAATTACTCGAATCATCCCGAGCTCTTGGATAATAATACTCGCGTAATAGTACAAAAGTAACGTATAATAGTACGAAACTCAATATTGAAGTACGAATAAAAGCATCTTTTACGGCACGAAGGAAATATTATAAAAGCATTTGAGAAATGTCACGGAAAAATTCATAAGCGCCAGATGGAGATAAAAAAAAGTAATGAAATTAATCTTTTATTAGACTAAAAATGCGCATAGAATTTTCTTTATTGCCGTTCACTTGTGTTAAAGATGAAGGCCTTTTACGAAAGCGGGCTGGATCAATTTATCCCTTTCCCCGTGACAAAGATTCAACTCGAGCCGATCGCTTACCCCAATAGAGGGTTGGCCCTAACGTGTCCAAGATATTGGATCGGTACAGTCGACAAGAATGGGCCATCGGGTTGATATTGTCAGCGACCGCGCGCTCAAGGTGTGACGGCATATTATAATTATACGCCTCGCGTCTCAGCGGGACAATCGTTACGGGCGTTTGTTGTGCGCGTCGCGTGGAGAATAGGCCACGCTCGCGGGGCCCCGATTCGTGGCACGTAAAAGCTGGAAACGACGGGAGGGAACGAGGGAGAGTAGAAAAGACGACGAGGTGGAAGAGGGCACGTCGCTGTTCCGCGGTCGCGGAGGACGGAATGCCAGTCACCGGCGACGCCGTCGGACTGCTAATGACGCACCCTCTCGCTACCTCTCGCCTCTCCGCGCTGCTCTTCGGGCCTCATCGAGCATTCAAATCCCGCATTTTCGTTCTAATTACACCGAGCGCGTAAGCAGATAACGCGCGCCGCTGATTCAACGCCGTGCCTCCGCGTCGTCCGCGATTCGCGCCGAGATGCTCCCGGAATTTCTCTGAGCGTGACGGATTAGTTCCAACTTTAATGACATACCGGCTCGTAACTAGCGCGATATTACCCGCGAACTGTTTGCTCGGGGGGATGTTTATTGGAATATTCATTACGGCGGAATCGAGCGACGCATGAGACACGGCGTGTTTCTCTCTAAAATATTGAAATTAATCTCGCAAGGGGGGAAAAAATTTAATTTTAGGCCGCGCGAAATTGAGCTTCGAATTAATATATGAGATTAAAGTACAATTTCTGCGCTTAATTAAAAGGGATCGGATCTTTTTCTTGAAACACAGATTTTCGCGATCTCTCAGAATTAATTCCCTCGAGCTTCTGACAGATTGACGAGTGGCTAGAGACGGCGCATTAAACACCTTCAATTAACACTTCGAGTCGAAGCTCGCTGGAGAAGGAGGCGGTTCTTTTTACGCGCATGACGTCCGTAGACTTCTTTGTACGTAACGGATCCATTGAAAGTTTAAAGACGTGAGGTTGAATCACGATGACCCGCAAGGGACTTACGAGAAGTCGCATATTCGCGGCGGCGAAGCCGCAACGAATCGCCGCCGATTATTAGCGTTTCACTTTCCGTCCCGCGATTATTGCATCAGAAATTCCTAACAAACGTGTTATCACGCCGGGCACGCTGTTATTTGAATCAATTTTCCCCTACACCGCAATATTTGCGCTGTTCGCGTGGATCGGCTCGTAACGGTAAAATCGATTAGAAACCGATACATGCAATGCGCTCCGTTAACTGTCCGTAACGTATCGACGATATCGCGGAATTGTTTGTCCGACGCGAATGAACTCGTTTCGAGTTTTACGGCATAATGCTTGCAAGTTTATGTCGCAACGCGTAATACCAGATAGCGTTAACGGTGTCGCCGAAAGCCATCTTCCTTCATGCAAACGGTCGACGTGACGCGCGTTTCATTGCTAGCAAATCGTTTGCATTTCTATTCCCCGATAGGAAAATATTTCGACAATTATGTAACGAAATCTGGGTGAAATTTGGAATGCTGGAGTTATGCGAACATATTGCTCGAACAACGTATGCAGAAATAAAGACCTTTCGTGCGTTAAACAATGTATTTCTAAATAGTATGTCAGCAAAACAGCTGCGTTTTGGTGAATTTGTGAAATTTCCCCCTTTTGGACGATGCAATTATTACACGATATTTGAGACATTTTCTCCGAGGTTGTTAATCGCAAAATATTAAGCATATTAGCAAATATCGCCAGAGCTGAAAATACCTTGCACGACGGAGCCTTTCCATCTTTGAAAAAGTATGAATAATTTCTTTCGACAAGTGTAAATATCGCTGATGAAATATTTATTAATACCGCTGTAAATCTTAAACTTATGCAAAGAAAATAATTTCACGCAACGGAAATAGGTCACCAGGAGATAATCGTGCAAATTCGCTATTGATTTATCGTCAAGTCATTACCGATACAATACTTTAGAATCCGAGCGATTTGCGTGGAGGTCAAGTCGCGGCCGATAAGGCCAGTTTCGACACTCGTTCGGAAGTTCGCGGTGTCGAGCACGAACTCAGCCTAGTTTCCCTGAATGCGCTCGATTCATTGAGGGTTTAACGACTCGAGATTGCGCGAGCTGTTATCAGGGCGTGTAGTAATATACGATAATTAACATACGCGCGATGTTACCACCACCAGCGTGTTTTTATATTTGTCGAGGAACATCCGCGGACCGTCCGCCCGGCAGATAAAGCACAAGCGAATCTCTGTCTGAGTGGTTCGCGCTTTACGAGTACCTAAGAATACTCCGGCACGGGCGATGTCGTAACAATGGGATGAATTGACGCGGACGAAGTACTCGTAATCAGCGGGGATTTCAGATTTCTCGCGTTGAATGAGAAGATATCAAGTAGCGGCGTAATAACGGGACGAACAAGAGAGGATCCGGTTACTTATTTCAGTCATTTGATTATACGTTTGAGATACGAAGTTCATTAGCAAACCTGGCAAGTTTTAATTTCGCTAAAACCTCGAGTGTTCTAACAGCCGAGAGACGTCGCGTTAATTTTCGTAAGTGCCTAATACGACATCTGCACGCGTGTGATAATTCAATATACGGCATTTGGCGTCGATTGTATCTACGTTCTTTCCGAGGCCCGTTGCACCGAGGCAGCTACGTAGGGACAGGTCACCCCAAAATATATTCAGAGCCCCATCGACATGTAGATATATTCGAGGCGTCAAAAGTGTCTGCCTTCCCGAAGCCGGTACGTGCGGCGCACGAATGCGGCAGATTCGTTCGCAGTTTAAACGACACGAATTTGAATCGTGTGGGTGCCGCAATGCACTCCGTCATCGCCGCAGAGTTGTGCCGTTCGCGGCGAGGGCTTTTGTCGATAATAACGCGAGAGAGAACCGGCGCTAACGGTACGCGTAACATCTATTAATTCACCCAGCGGCGGACAGGGAACTCTACGAATAGAACTCGCTACGATAATGCGCGGCGTACGCGCGTGTATTGTTTTGACAATCCTGGGATTGGATGTGCACTGGAGAAAACAATTACTCATTATGTCTGGCCCCGTTAAGAGAAATCGCGGGGTATTATCGCGTAAGGTGAAGATCGATGGGGAAAGAGCAATTACAATTAATCTAGATGTCTTCAACGCCCCAGGCTCTCGTTACAATCATCCACGCGTGTATGCATGAGACTGATATAAATGAGAATAAATAGGTACGCTCTAGTACGGTTAACGGATAAAATTATCTCGCGATGTGCGAGCGAGCGGCGCTCGTTATCGTCGCGTTATTTTCGTAATGCAATCTAGCGATTATAACTTAATTATAAGAGGTACAGAGTACATATTTTACGGCAAATCGGATCGGTCGCTGGTTTCGCTCCGCGAAAAAAAAGGACGATTTACTAACATTCAATTACAGATAAGCGAGTGATTAAGATTTTGCCATGTTTAATCGTATGGTTCAATTAATTCCTCCTCTCGGTAATTTTACTTCCACACGGAGACTCTGTTAAGAGTCAATTAAGCCGAGGTTAAAGTTAACCGGCATTGGCGAAACCTGCCGCAAGCTAATATTTATAGCGCGTAACTATGTAGGCTATTAAGGACGACGCTAGAGATCGGCTTCGCGCGAGGATGGAATTCGATTAGAATCGTTTTAAATTACACGAAGTCATCGACTGCTCGCGCGTCGACGGAGTTAATTACTGCGCGGAAATATTCATCGCGTTTGAAACTATAAACTATTCCTGCCGTTGTCAGTATACGTCCACCTTCCGTGGCCTTGACATTAACGTTGCACTTGGGTGGCCTTGCGATACCCCTGAGATGCACGCATTCGCATGTACGTTGAGGAGTCACTTCAGCCGCAATAAATTCACCGATCAGAGCCGATCGATTACAGATTGCGTGGTACTTGGGCTAATTAAGCGAAATGGTAACAATTTGATACTCCCTAGACGGTTGTCTGTGAAGAGCACAAGAAAGAATGTTAAAAACATCGTCTATTGTTCAACGTGATTTTGTAAATGTTATTTGTGATACAAAACCATTTTTCTCATATGTTGTTAAATACAATAGACATTTTTAGCTATCTGTAATATGTAGTATCGCGAGCATCTCGAGAGACGTGCGAGCATCTCGCTGAAGAACACTCATTACTCTCAGGAAATTAGAAAGTCATGTGGCGGCTCATCGAGACGCAGTCTGCTGTCTTTAATTAGCACCCGACGCTCGACAGCGAGTTCCCGGTTACCACAAAAACTCCCCGTCAATGCAACGATGATTATCAGCAGTCTAGTCTCGGTATAGTAATTAGGATTCGTCATCTACCACTGGGTCAGTACGTCTACGATGCCAAGCAATTCGCGTTTGCGTACTCTCGAAAAATGAATCAGCGAATTATCCCTGAAAACAGTCAACAGTCACTGCTTTACAGTTAGGTCTGTTATACAATACGTCGTATGTCGCTATCGGGTGTCGGGACGTAGCCGATGGTCCAATGAGAACATTTATCTTTTGAAAAGAGATTTTTAACCCGACATACGACATATTGTATAACAGGCCTTATAAGTATATTACTGCGACTTTCAGTTGTATACTATACAACTTCAATGACCTAAATATACCTTTGATGACTGTATAACTTAACACAATTAACAAATTAGTTTAAAAATTATACTTTTTTAATAGGAAGTCTACTGATACCCTACTACCCCTATTAGAAATTGTGAGGGGCAAGTCACGAGGTCTTGATAAGGAAAACCTGATCAGGCAATCTTAGTTCTCGACGTTACATTTACGGTCAGGGCTGCCTGATGAGTGCCTGATCAGGCATCCTTATTAGGCCCTTACCAGGACCCTACGAAAATTTCTGCTCGGGTCACTGTTTTCAGTGATAATCCCTTGACTTTTAGATAGTATCCCCGCTTGTGTAAATTCGCATTTATTTTCAATGCACGCGAACGTCCTTCCGCAAAGGTCCGCCCGCGGTTCGTGTGATCAGCGATTACAAGCGGGCAGCAACGTTCGATTAACGAGTTCGACCTTCACCTGAGGTGTCGGTGCGCACCTCCGGGCGCCGTTTGACTACGCAATTACTGTAAAAGATAGCAACTCTCGCTATCTCCTGCCGCGCGAGACTGGCCGCAAATGGCAGCGAGCGCGGACCTTGAGCTGATTCGCGTAAACAGTCTCGTTTTCCCGCTGGATGACCATGCGGGCGCATATTCATTCCATACGTGTAGCTTAATTGGGACGAGATAATGTTACGTGCATTATCACCGCGCTATTATACTTTTCATCGCTCACCTGACACCTTCCTGATTTTGATGAACTTTATCAATGCGGTTGCCGTCGTGACGAAATGAGAGACTACAAAACGCATCCCCCATCATCACGGCAGTCATCAGTAGACACGACTGCTCGCATCGATGCACACAGCTCGCTTGAAATACCAACCTGTTCTCTAATATACTCGTATACAGGGTGTCTTTCCATATCC
>NW_011967112.1:240286-255568 GCF_000949405.1 Vollenhovia emeryi | reverse complement strand
CGATATTGCATGCGCACATCTCGCCACGCGCTCGAATTGGGCGGTAGGCCGGCCTAAAACAACAATTTTTAAGAATTAATTACTCGTTAACTATTACGAAAATTGCAAAATGGTACAGGACTTTTCCGTTCATCTCGATCCGTTCTACCTTCTCAAAAATTTTGTCGAATATGGAAAGAATCACCCTGTATATATTTTATTCCGAAATAAACATTTCGAGACTAATCAATATCGCGAGACCGTAACAAACATTTCTGTTAATTTAGTCTCTGATTTTGATCGGCGATTTCGGGAATGTAGCTAAAATAGACGGTGAGAATTGGGACGGACGCAGTTGGAACGTAAATTCGGCTCCGCGCATAGTTTAGTCGATAGGTCAAGTGTTAGAGGCATACGCGCAATTGAGAGAACCGCGCAGTCTTCTTTCATCTTCGCCGTCCCGTTCTGCTCGTAGCCGCCAGACACTCTCGATTAGAGGAGCATCTCCGCCGCCGCTGTCACGGCTCCGAGCTTCTCCCGAGCTTCGAGAACCGTTATTAGGCGGAACGTCGCAACGAGGAGGTGGTCTTCTTACTCCGTTGCCTCAAGTATCCGCCGCGACCCTCGACTCGTTCACCTAGAGACGACGAGACCACTGACAAATAGGTACCTTAGGGCTTAGTGTGCTTAAGAAGAAGTCAAAGGAGATCTTTTGTATTAGTCTTGCCGTCGGTCCTGCCACGACAGTCTTTAATGGTGCCGCGAGGTGTTTAAAGAAAGATTACACAGCTACCGGGGATTGTGTTTGAGAAAAGCTGCGGTGACTTTGATGTCTCGCCATCCATATAATAATCGAAGATTACCGTCTTGTTAGCGAAAAGTTGCCGATGGATGAAACAATTTTAAGTCTCGCTTCGGCAAAATTGGGACTTTGTGTCTCAGTTTTCTTTATTTTCAGACAATGTCGGAAATTGTAATTTCGTAAACCGCAACTTCTACGATTGCAAAACGACGCCAATGTGAGAAATTCCCATGGCTGACTATCGCGATCGTTGAGGCCGGATTATTACCGTTCACCGTTGAAGGGAAGCCGAGGTCGAGAAAACAGGGGACATGCTAATTCCAATTATGACGGTGAATACAAGTAGAAACGGATATATTACGCATCTGATTATCTTCCCGCGGGGTCAGTCGCGGGGTCAAATATGCTAATTGCACGTGGCACGTCCGAGTAACGAACGATCGAGAGGTGTCTAGCACACCGGTATCCACCGGATCTTTCACCGCTATTAGGGGTCAGTCGTGGACGGTTTATCGTCGTGACGAAACGTAGAATGTCGTTACGAGCACCGACATTCTCTAATTTCGGTTGTACGTAATGATACCGATAAATCACGAGCGACATTGATCGCCTTTAATAGCGCGCTGATTATACAAAATGACTTTGCGATGCTTCCTGCTTTTTTATGCTTCGAACTATGCTATTAGCTATTCCTTGCGCTTCGAGCGCCTCTGTTAAACGTCGGTTTTTTATTGTAATTGCTGCAACAATTATTTTTACTATCGTTTCAAAGTGCCGTTATTTAAAACGGCAATTTGTGGGCTAAAAAGTTATGCATCAGTTAAATTACATCTATTTATATTCCATTGCACGCAATTGCATTATTTGGAAGCTTTTAAAATGCCGCGTGTATTCGATAACGAGTTTCCTTCAAGTTTGCGCACGTGTCTCGGTTTTATTTATGGAAATTTTAAAGTGAAGAATTTAAAAGTGACGAACTATTAATTTGAATATAATAATAATAATCTTTATTGTCCACCTTAGGATTACAATTTTACACTTATTTCTACAAAATCCACAAAATAAAACTCTTAACCTAAACTTACTAACTAATCCTTGAGAGAGAGGGCCGTATTAATTTTAATAATTAAATGTTA
This sequence comes from Vollenhovia emeryi, assembly GCF_000949405.1. Classification (NCBI taxonomy): domain Eukaryota; kingdom Metazoa; phylum Arthropoda; class Insecta; order Hymenoptera; family Formicidae; genus Vollenhovia; species Vollenhovia emeryi. The sequence goes on along the minus strand of NW_011967112.1, from coordinate 253,651 downwards.
TTTGTAGAACTATTAAAATAAGAAAAATCTCTCTCTCTCTCTCGCGGGTCTCGCAGATGGCGGACAAGTGACGTCAGCCGTAAACTTGACTAGCAGCCGCTTTGCTCAGGAGGGAATGTTATTTCCACCCGCGGACCATGCTGTAGTTGGAGTAACTTGTCGAGGAAATTTACCGTTTCCGCTGTAACCACCATATCGGCCGCCGCCACCACCATAACTCGACGCTACCCCATTCCCAGAATATGTAGGTCGATCGCGGTGCATTGTCCACGAGAACTAATACGAAACGAAACGCTTCGCTTCACTTCCGGCGTCCCGTTCCGGCCCGCGTCTCGTAAGCGCGATCACGTAACGATGCGTTATGATAAAAGAAGAAAAGGCGCGTTAAACGCGTTAGATCGTCAATGTTATCGCGGCGCGAATCGCAGGTACCTTCATGGTTAGCTAGATAGTAAAATTAGAATCCCGCGTTTGTTCCCGCAATTATCCGATATAGGTCGCGCTTTCGTTAACCTGCTGTCAAGTTGAATAATAAATATTCGCCTTTGATTATTTTTAACTGTCATGGAGATTGGTATCTTGTCAATTATTACCGCGGATACTGTGTCGATAAACGTCGAGCCGTAAAAAGCTCCGCGGCGGGGCTTCAGGAGGCAGATAAGAGATAAAATCGATTTTTCGTTGAGCCACTATTTCTAATTGCGCTTGCAGTTATATTCACTTTAATTAAGACACCCCGGCAAAAAAAAGGACGCGCTTTTGATTACCTGCGAACGCCGTTCCATTTATCTATGTTGAGATCTCCCGCGGGTATGGAAATTTCAATTAATATCTCGCGCACAAACGCCGCGAGGCGAGCGCGTGTGCACATCGTCGTCGTATATTTAATAAGAACAAACAGACTTCTCTCGTGTAACGACGTGCCGTAAATCGGATCGGAAATATCCAAGGGTGTCAGACGTGTTGCGGCACGCAAAAACGAATCTATTTTCGAAGGCCGCCGGTCGTTCGGTGATCAAACGGAGCATACGGGAGTCTCTGATGGACGATGATGTCAGGGGATGGGCACATCGGTGTAGAATCGGCATTATTTCTGTGTGCGCGCTTGTACATATGTGTGTGTGTGTGTACACAGCGAGAAGCGGGCGATTATTAACGAATGGAATGGAATGGGACGGGAGATGATGTCACCGAGCAAAAGCGACGTCCCCAAAATTACACGACCGCCCGGGCGGCCGGCTATCGGGGGAGGCGCGGGAGAAAGCGTTGGGACACGCTAATTTCTCGAACTATGACCCCACGATCTACTAGGCAATATTTCTGTTTTATGGACGATTATAGCATGCCGTTGGCAAATGATACCCCTGACAATGCCTCGTAAATCTCGAGATTGCGGCGGAAACCCTTTCCAACGATGAGATATACAGTACAGTGATGGACAGAATGGTTGCGACACTTTTTTAAGGTCACGTTCCAAGCTCTCCTTCTCCGAGGAATATCTTACTCGACGACTATTTTGAGCGTTTCCAATGTATTTCTCGAGCAAAATTTTCCCCAGAGAAAATGCAGCAGAACGTAAACCTGAATTTACATGCGCGTTTCTAAACTCACTAAAAAAAAAAACGTGTCGCAACCATTTTCTATCCATCACTGAACAATTTAAATAAACCGAAATATGATAGGAATATTTTTACTCTATTGCATGACACTACAAATTTGAAACTCAATATGAAATTGATAAAGTTACGTATTGAAATACACTGTTATCGCGTACCTATGTAAACTTTTGATTGTACAGAAATGATTTTGACTACGTGGCAGTCCATAAAGCGCCATTCAATTCTCTACTGCATAATCGCCTTCAGTGTGTATGTATACACTCTGCAGATCGCATAACCTAATGAGAAGATATAAATAACTTCTGCGAAATAAAACGGAGATATACCGTTCTGCCGGTTTGTTTTCTTAAATATACATTAAAGCTTCAGGAAGCATATACGTCACTCATCTCTCTCTCTCTCTCTCTCTCTCGTCGTGTCTCTCTCCTTCGTTGACAATCTCTCGCCGCTAAGGAATCAGTAACAAACACAGGCATTATCCGTGGAGACAAGAGCAGTCAAACGTTCAACGCCCCGTGAAGTATAGGCTGTACTTTAATTAATATGCAGCCGCCAGCGAGTTTCACGCGCGGTCAAAGGGCGCGCTGCCTTGACTGTTATATAAGTTTCCAGATAACCGTAGATACCTAATGTAGCAATCGTGATTTAATACTTGACAATTATATTATCTGGAGTGGACTGAAATTAACTTGTTCGACTATTACGGTTTCTTATGGAGCTCTTTAGTGTACGCTTTAAGTTGCTTTATGGGATCCTAAAGCCGCTGGCGAACTCGATCAGTGTCAGTAAGATAGGAGAAATTAAAAGCGTCAATTATTGACACTTTCATTTTTGGCCCGAGAAATTTATAGCCAATCAACTTGCAACTTTTACGAAAAAGCAGCAATTTTATTAGCTACACATTGCTCAAACCGAGATTTTGGATCGAATTCTAGCATCAACACCATGGTTTTACTGACAGTCTGACAAATATTTGGCAGCGACTCTCTCGAAAAAGCCTGCAACTATTTCTACACGCCACACTGCTCCTTTTCTCCTCTTCTAGACTTGGATTTCTGGACTTGCGTTTATTAGAAGTAATCTTTTTTTCTAGGCCATTAATCTTAGTTCTAGTTGCACGATATTGTTCTTATATGTTGTTCCTAGAGTATGCTGGTCTCATTTTGTATATATTTATTGTACAGTTCTTGTATCAAGCAAATATTTTCGTCAAGTGTACCAAAAATTAGTGAAAACTTTTTTCTCGTTTTTTATATAAAGTCGACCAGCACAGTCTAGATTTTGCTGCGTACTTTAATCCCGTAAAAGAGTTTTACATTTCTATAAAGCCAATTAAAAGATTACTTCTAATAAAGAATGTCGGTAAAACAGACGGCTTTAGGATCCCCTTAAGGGGATGCTGAAGTGGTTTGATTTACCGACAGAGTCGCATACAGTTTTTGGAGGTTTGTAAAGAAACGTAACCTCAATATGTCATATTATAGATACAAACGAAAATAATTATGTAGCATTTATGTACAAACTAATACCAGATCCAAGTGTAGAATGCATAGTAGAACATTTTCATATAAAAAACATTGAGGTTTGAAGTCTAATTCGTATCGCATTATGTATTGCAATATTTGTAATACATAATGCGATACGAATTAGACTTCAAATCTCAATGTTTTTTATATGAAAATGTTCAACTATGCATTCTACACTTGGGTCTGGTATTAGTTTGTACATAAATGCAAATAATAAGATTTACAAACGCAAAAACGGTATCCGACTCTGTCGGTAAATCAAACCACTCCAGCATCCCCTTAAGATTTGAAAAACACATTTTTTTGTTAAATAAAAACTTGAATGAACTTAAATTGAATAGCGTTCAACCGGCTACCAGGGATTTTCCTCTAGAAAGGTAGTCAGCCGTTATTATTTAAGCGTATTCTGTTTGCCGAATTATTACGCAATCAGGCGCTCGCTTATTGGGAGTCTCGCAAGTGTCATGTTAATTGATTGAGTAAGCAATTCGCACACTTGATATGCGCTCGTGCGGTTACGTAACAATTGGATTTTTTATGCTTTCACTGACGGAATTCCTCGTGCATCTTATGATTGATCGATCGGCCGGGAACGCCTTCTCGTGAAAGCGATCCCCGGAATTTCCCGAATTATCGTTAGTCATTGATCGGCGGCGCTTATTATTAGCGTGTAGGAGCGCATTAAGTACACTTAACCATGGAAACAACGAGGGTGGCTCGAGTCCGCACGGATATATCTGCTCGGGGTCGCAGCCTGGAAACCCCTGGGTTAGACAGATAAATGAATAGACGGCTGATGAGTCACGGCTTATTAGAGGCGAGCGGTTTTTAGGTCATTTTTTTTCGCTGTTATTCTTGGCGCATCGCGCAAAAAGCGCACTACGTGAGTGCATTTAAGTCGATTGTGTTGCAGACTACAATTAAGGTCTCCGCAAGCACGCAATCTCCAAATGCATCGGCCGAGTTCGACTTATATTCGCTAAGCTAAATTGCCGATGCATTTGCATTTATCTCGCGAAACTCTCGAGATTGCGTTCGTAGCGTTTTAAAAATAGAACATCCACGAGATGTGATTGTAGTTTAAATTTAACCCGCTTTAAAACTAAATCCAGCCGTTCGATCAACAACGAGATTCCAAGTTATTGAATACATATTTTTAATTCACGTCGTTTATTTTCATCGAGCGCGTACGCGTACGTTGACTCAGATTTATTAACGGCGAAAAAGCACACGGGGGAAACGATATAGCGCGATATATTTATAACGCAAGTATTTTAAGGCCGAGTGTGTCGAGACGCAACGAGTGCGAGAAGACGCCGGGGCTTCGGTCCGCGGCAGATCGATCAGCCGTGGAAGTCACAGTCAAAGACCTCTGAGGAGTGAAACATCCAGGAGGACCGGATATCGATACGTCCCCTCGCGACGGTTAGGCAGGACCACAGAGTTCGGCCCGTTCTTTTTTTTATGTCTGGAGCACCCACACGTTGTGCGTGACAAGCCGCAGGGATACAATAAACTGTTACCGTCAACCCTTCGGAAAAAAAAGGTAGGCATCGGTCGCGAGGAGTCTTCGAGGGTTTTTTTTTTATTTAGAGTACTCTGGATTTTATAATCTCGAAATTGTACGACTCGTACGCTGATGAGCGTGAGAAACGCAGATGCCCACGATCGCGTTCTCGTCAGAAAAAAAAAACCCTCCTCTTATTTGCAACCACAATCCATTACGCGCAACGAGCATCTCGTTATTTCTAATTATCGCGTATGACATCAGTGCCTCGTAAGATGAATCATGCGTTGACTCAGGAGATTCTTTCTATTTTCAACGAAAGTTTCCTAATAGCACGTTTATGCCGCTAACGAAGCGACAGAGCTATAGTCGCAGACGAATTTAAACCGAGATGCAAACGACAACAAACGCCGCCGTACGAGCGCCGCGTAGTAAAATCGCAGACTAAACCGCCAAAACCGCACGTGCAGTTTATGATGCGTCGGCACGATCTTTTGTCTGCGGTGTCTGCACGCGAGCGAGCAGTTTTCTCCCTCCTTTGTGACATCCGCGGCGTTCATCTCCGTAAGTCACGGCGTATATTCTTTTATTACGCTACCGCCGTCGCTGGCCGGCTGCGCTCGGTTCGACGGACCGCATCGTCAAGTTCAAGGCCGCTGCACTTTGATCCACGGCTTATTCCGCAAAAATCCGAGACGCTTCTCTCTTTCTCTCTCTCTTTCTCTCATTGTAAAACCTGCCTCGCTTCTCTTCGTCCTCCGGGAGCTTCCCCAGTTCAAGGACCATGCCGAGACTATGCCAGCGAGCTCCTTTGCATTCACGTTCATTCGCCTCCTCGCATCTCGTAGAGCAGTCTTTTCTCCGCGGCGCATAGCGTGGCAACCCCATGGTTGCCATGGTTGCCAGGCTCCGTGCCCATCAAGGTCCACGGCCGCGCGGCACCCGCACATGGCACATTACTACGGAGACGAGGAGAAAAAAAGCTCGATCAGCGCGGTAAAGCTGACTGTGCCGCTTTAACCGACCAGATTTTTCCGACGGCGCGATGAAACGACGCGGTTGAACGCGAAGTGCAGGTTCAGCGTGCGACAATAAAAACGAATTAGGGAATCGACGAGGCGAGAAATAAATTACATTCGTCAAAAAGATTGACGGCGTACAACTTTCTTGTTGTAACGTGTTCAATGGGCTTTCGCGTATATTTAAGATTATATTTAATTATTAATACATATGTGCAGAGTGTTATGTAATACCCTCCTCATCTCTTATTTTCGGATACAGCGGACTAGACTGAGTCGAAAAGTCCTCTACTGTTTTGCAATTTTCGCAAAAGTTAACGAGTTATTGGTTATTAAAAATCGCTGTCTTAGCCCGGCCATACCACGATTGGCGTTGCTAGGCGCGCGGGGAGTTGTTTATGACACGCGGCAACGGCTACGTATAATAAACAACTCTCCGCGCGCCTAGCAACGCCAATCGTGGTATGGCCGGGCTAAGACAGCGACTTTTAATAATTAATAACTCGTTAACTATTGCGAAAATTGCAAAATGGTACAGAACTTTTCGACTCAGTCTAGTTCGCTCTATTCGAAAATAAGAGGTGAGGCGGGTATCACATAATACCCTGTATATATAAATAATTAAGTAATAATGTCAATATTATTTTTTAAAGAAAAATATGGTACTTAAAAAATGTGTCTTTTATACAACAGAAATTTATTAGAATTACAAAAAATTAATCGTAAGTGTATATTTTTTCAAATTAAAGTTGGACTATAATCAATTCAGCTTAATTCAATTTTTTTGTTAAGACGCTGGACATCGTACAGAATGTAGCGTGCGAAATAACGGGGGTACTTTCGTTTACGGGTTTCACTCTCGTGTCCTTGACGAATTCCTTTTACGCGTACACGACAATCGGTACACTGCCAGGCTTTCATCGGTTAGCCGGCGGTTATTAATCTGCCCAGCGTCTCGGAGAATACAGTCTCGGCGTTTGCGCGATATGTGCCGTTTTCCGTTTAGCCGCCTATAAATATCGTAGACGTTCCCGTATACGAGACAAAATTCGCATCGCGTCCCACACTTTCGTCTTTGATCTCGTTACCGGCGAGAATAGACGGGGAATTCCCTTCTACGAGTGATAATTATCGTAATGGCCAGTGGCGAATATCTCGTGAAGCGAAGGGTTCGTTCCGGTGACACCCGGTTACTTTCATTCTCTCGGCTTGCATTATGGCCATCGCCCTCGTGTCGATCGCTCGGTGTCGTCGAACCCACGACGCCGTTCTTGGAATCTTTCGGCAGGGTGTCTGTTGTGAATTGTAGAAAGCGAGTGCGAAAGGAAGGGAATCTGAATGCCAATATTCATTTTCAATTTCCGAGTAGAATTGATCTGCAAGGTTTCTTTGCACTTTCTAAATTCGCAGTTGTACCAAAATATTAGACCGGTACTGTTATTGGGGCATGATAATCTCGAGTCATTCGCGAAACATGCAGATACAACTAGAAAAATGTTGCTTTAATAAATTTGGAATGTCGTAGTTTAGCGCCAAAATTACGGTAGTTTTTACCGTTAAGAGTATTGCCGATTAAAATTCCTCAAGAGTTAAGAGTATTGCCGATTAAAATTCCTCAAGACCGGAACTTCCAATTCCCCGGTTCCCAGTTTCCCTTGTGTTATATGTGCGTACACGTGTGCACGTGTGACGACGAAAACGTGGAAACGAAAGGAATCGAATTGATCCGCGAGCGGGCGTTTCAGTGTTGAATTACGTTCCAAATGTTTCGACGATTCACACAACATTCGGTTATACCGAGTCACGTAGCTGCAGCCCCAACGTGCCTCAGTTAGTTAGCTCAGCACGAAGGCCGCCTCGTATAGGGACGAAGGGTACGTCCCGATCACGCTCGGTACTTCCATTTTCCACGGTCGGAACTCGGCTATCGGATGCCCGTCGATTACGGTGTCGTCGAACTCTCCCGAGGCAGTCGCCGCGATCTGTCGAGAGGGTGTCCGTGAACGAGCGGGAGCGAAGAAACGGGGATAGGGAGGGAAAGAGAGACACCCGAGGTCATGAAATTCGTCGCCCGAGCAACGTTCCTTTTGATTAGACAAGCCTAATCGAGCCTAACACGTCACGAATCATGATGACGCACATTCCTTCGATGCGTCTTAAGACCTGTGTCCACGACGCTAGAACTTGGTCCAAGTTTTAGCCCCGAGAAACGTGTAGCCAATCAACTTGCAGCTTTTATGGAATAGCTCGAATAACACATTTCTTGAAACCAGAACTCGGACCAAGTTCTAGCATTGTGGACACAGAAACCGTAACGATTTGGGCACTTCGGAACTGGAATGCAGCGAGTATCTCGGAGCAAATAGGAGAAACTCTATAACGCGAGCCCCTCGAATCTCGTTCAGACTTGATCGATAACTCGCTTGTCTCGAGCGGCCGATGATACCGTCCTGGGTCATCAGATAAAAACCCCGTGTCCCTGCTCAATCGTGCTCCATGGAGTCGATCAATCATTTTTTGCGACGGTCGCGCTCCATTTAAGCGGACGGCGGCGTAACGCGATATGTACACATCCGTATAGTACGTGCTCGCCGTATTCGCGCATTATTCATGCCACGGCACCGCGGCGTCTCGCCTTCCATCGCGTTCGATCGCACACATTTTTCATCGTCCCGCCGCCGCCGGTCTCGCGAACGAAATTGAAAGCAAGAAAAATTAATATGCGGCCATTTACGAAGGCATCCGCCTACATTATTACAGCTATCGGCGTCTCGTTGCATTGCTCTCACGTCGCGTGATTAAGAAATGATTCATACGTCAAACGTAACGCTTTCAATCGGTGAGACAACAGGGCCGAGAGGTCAACTGCACGGATCATTCTCAATAAAGTCGTATTGGCACGATTCTTTCCTCGCGAGATCACATAATCGTTACTTAAATTATAAAATAGCAAACAGTATAATATTGATGAATTTACATAACGTTATGTAAGTTAAGTTACAGCATTAGCTTTTCTTATCCTAATAATAACACTATGAGGATCCTAAATTCGCTGGCGAGCTCGATCAGTGTCGATAAGATAGGAGACGGAATTAAAGACGTCCAAATATCGACATTTTTAATTCCAAGTTCTACTCGGTCCGAGAAATTTATAGCTAATCAATTTGCAACTTGTACGAAAAAGCAGCCATTTTATTTGCTACACATTGCTCAGACCGAGATTTTGGATCGAATTCTAACATCGTCAACACCATGGCTTTGCTGACAATCTGACAGATGTTTGGTAGCGATGTTTTACACGCCATACTGCTCTTTTTCTCTTTTTCTAGACTTGGATTTCTGGACTTGCGTTTATTAGAAATAATCTTTTTTTCTAGGCTATTAGTCTTAGTTCTAATTGCACGATATTATTCTTATACGTTGTCCCTAGAGTATGCTGGTCTCATTTTGTACATATTCATTGTAGAATTCTTGTATCAAGTAAATATTTTTGTCAAGTATACCAAAAATTAGCAAAATTTTTATTTTTTTTTGTTTTTGATATAAAGTCGACCAGCATCGTCTAGATTTTGCTGCGTACTTTAATTCCGTAAAAGAGTTTTACATTTCTATAAAGCCAATTAAAAGATTACTTCAAACAAAGAATGTCGATAAAACAGATAGCTTTAGGATCCCCTTAAATGTATGTAAGATGCAGAAATAACGTCCTAAAATCCTCCGAAAGAAATAAATCCACGCGAAATTGGTAAAATATAATAATTCGAGAAATTGACGACAGACTCTTTTTCTAGACACTAACTTTTATCTTCATGAGTCGGTTTTCCTTCCAAGTTACTCATTTCATTCATAAACAACCAAGAGAGCGGGCCGAGGAGCAGGCGTACGTCTGGCAGTCAATCAGACCATTTCTTAACATGTGATTTGACGCACATTACGCTTCGTGACCGTCCCCTCCCCCCCTCTCTCTCTCTCTCTCTCTCTCTCTCTCTCTTTGAGAGGTCGAGCTACACTTCCTCGCCGCAACAAGTCGGCATTGTGCCCTCCGTGGTAACTCCAACTCTTAATTAAGTATAAATTGCTTCTCTTGTGTGCGGCCGGCGTGAGCGAAAGGGCCCGTCGTTATCGCGAAATCCGCGAGTCGCGACTCGAATCGCCGTCTGGCACGTATTCCTTCGGCATCCCGTCGACGTCAGACTGGACGTAGACTAGGACAGCTTTCCCGCTACTGCTATGATTCATTTCGATGTATCGGTTACTCGTGGCTCTCGTGACTCGTGGGTGGTCGAAGGCCAACGGCAGCGACGACTCGCGCACGTCGGGGTCCCAATCCGGGGATTAGGTAAAGGCGGTTCGAGATGAGACGCACTGGAAACCGAAATGATCAGAGTCTCGTAGGGCATATTAAGCCTTTCACGGTCAAATGTCCGTTAAGCGATTTGGATAGAAATGTATTCGATTATTAGGGTACCCCAAAAGATTCCATATGGGTATCTTTTTAAGAGTTTCAGGCGTAGGTCTGAAATAGAGAAATAAAAGCATAAGGCGATAGAATCTCCGAAAATGTCATTCAGATCTCTCAATCCCCGACCCTCTTAGGCCCGGTTTTTCGTTTTCTGGTTAACCCTTTGAAGCATACATTTTTCTATTGAACCATTTTTGGTGAAACTTCGCATACAAGGGTTTTTGGGGCCACTGATTACGAATCCGCTATCAGATTTTCATAATTCCAAATGGCGGAGTTCAAAACTTAAAAGAATAACGTCATTCAACTGTAATTCAACTATGCCAAGAAACATTATTTAGATATTATTAGGACCCATGGAATCTAAGTTCCTATGTTATTATCTAAGAGGAGACAGAGCGTTGGCTAACCTCTGGTTGACAATTGACCAGAAAATGAAAAACCGGGCCTTGGAAAAGTTACTGGCGTCCGCCCGACGTTCCGTAACGTTTCGAAATACGCGAGAACTTCGTGATCGTGATCTTATCTCGATGGCGGAGACAACCGGTGGACGGCGAAATTTATCGTCGGCTAAAGAGAGTACACGTTTATAAACGGTGGCACGCGGATAAGTGCGTAAGTAACCGGCGCGAGGTTGGGCCACGAGACCGCGGGATTATTCCTCGTTGAATCTGGTCACGTTGCCGGCGTGTTCTCCGCTCGTTACGAAACGCGGAGAAATGCCGCGCGCTTCGTTGCAACCGTGAAGTGATAAAGCCGCGCCGCGCGGCGCGAAACGTTTCGCGGGTATTGTCGACTCGCAATGGAATATCGGTTTCAAGGACACCAATAAATTTCGAAGACATGAGCGCACGCTCGTTTCGCGTCGGGGATATTTGCGAGCGGTGTGTAGTACACGCATCGGCATAAATGCTGTCCCTATCCTTGTGAGGTGCACGCACACAACTAGAGTCCCTATAGTTGTGTGCGTGCACCTCACAAGGATAGGGACAGCATTTATGCCGGTGCGTGTACAGTGACGTGGCGTTGTCGCGAGCCGTTGAGTGTAGATAAATTAAGAAACTGGAAAGAGATACGTCGTCGCGAGTAATTATAATGGAATGGATCACCTGGGCAATTTGTTATTCAACGCTGTGAAGATCGTGCATTTGTATATAAAAGACGCGGCGGAGTAATGCGTCGGGTTGATTTTTAATTAAAATTAAAAGGAAACAACACGCGCGATATAATCCTTGGGGTTTTTAAGAAACACTTCGTCTACTTGTTTATCAACGTCGGCTCGCTATCATTGGCATCGAATTAAAATCGAGGCCGCGCGACATTGGAATGCACGTACATACATGTCGATTGCGAGCATTATCGCGAGAAGGCTGGCATATATCCTTCGCGTCGTTCGGCACCGAGCGACACTATCCTTCGAATTTATTTCGGGACTGTATCTCCAAGGATATCCCGCGTATCTCCCTCTCCCTCGAAAAAGAATATCGTCTGCAAGAATTTAACGGCGGCTCCTATGCGACGTTTATGGCCGAAATAAAGAGTGCATCGCGAGCCGACCTGGCGACGGTTACAAACATTCTGGTAGATATACTCGGCGTGAGGGCCCTTTAAAGCCGCGTAAAAAGAGAAGGAAAAGAGAAAGGTAGAAGCCACGGTGCTATCAGCTTTCCACGAGAGGCCTGTCGCGACGTTTACGTTGATTATCATGGGATTCGGAGAAGTGTACTCAGATATGCATTGTTTACACGGTGCATCAAGCTGCTCCCTCGGATAAGCCGCTTCCTCGCGCAACATCCTGGCTAAATGCAGCACGCACTTGGTCAAAGATAACACGTCGGGCAAAGTCCTTATATTTCAGAAGTAGTTTTCTATCCTTTTTTTAAGGCAAGTTCTAGTTTCGAGAAATGCGTAGCCAATCAACTTGCAGCTATGCCACAAAAGCCTGGACAAAGACTCGGACCAAGTTCTAACATCGCGGACACGGGCCTTCACTTCGACGCGTCTCATCGAAATTGAAAAATATCCGCGTCTTTAATAATATAAAAAATTACGAGTCTTTTTTCCCTTAATTCATTAACAACTATAAAGAAGAATTATGAGACAATGGGACTCGTCACCAGATAGTCGGTGAGAAAAATTACATGTTGTATTATATCTATATTAACAATTAATTAGCACAGGTGTACACAAAATGTTAAACGTATCGGTCAACGAATGTGACCCTCATCGGTAACAGTAATCATTTTCCGTTCAGCCTTGCTAACTCGCAAGCGGGAATCTCCTAATTGTCTTTTCTTTTTTCGATTTGTGACAATGACTTTGCGATTTTGATTGGACTGTTACCGATGAGGGTAACATTCGTTGACCGAAACGCTTAACATTTTGTGTACACCTGCGCTATTTAATCGTTACTATAGATGCAATGCAACATATAATTTTTCTCACCCGCTATCTGGCGACGACTCCCAGTGTCTTATTTTCTCTTTGGAGCCTATTTATCTTTGTATCCATTAATAGCTATAAGAAATTATCTCTGGCTTTATATTCGGTTTGTTTAAGCGAATTACAGTATTAGGCTGTCACGAGACGCTGCCGCTGTATCTTTATCAGTATTTCGTCAGTTCATTAACAGAAGCGGGATTTCATTGACACATCTTGCTTCGGCAATTGTGTAAGAACTTCTCAACGGGATTCCGTGGGAGACGACAACGGGTCGGCTTTCCTTTCGCTTTCACGTTTGTAATCATGCGTGCCCGTTCGTGTTGCGTCGCGCCTGCGAGAGGAATTCTTACCTGAGACCCCGAGCCGTCTCGCGATTAATCATTACCGTTGCTGCAGGCTTGGTAGCCGCTACAGCTGGTACCACCGCCCTTCTCATCTTTTCACGGTGAAACTTAAAAGCGCGCGATTAACATCTGTGAGAGTATTTCGGGAAACGTGGCCGACGCTGAATTCAATGTTGGAATCTCGGGACGATCCGCAATGTTAAATGCATTCCTTCGTGGAGAACAATTACCGCGAGACGAGTGGATTTTCGAAAAAGATGTCAAAGGACAGTGCTTTACAGCGGGCGAGATTTGGAGATGTTAGAAAGATTAAGACACCTGAGAGTATCTTTGGTCTTCGGGGTAGAATAATCTGTAATGTCTGAATACTAACTTTGAATACTTTGGGCTGTATCTTAATTTGGGATTGCAATCCAAATATCTATCTAAATTATGATTTTATCTTA
>NW_011967112.1:222666-238934 GCF_000949405.1 Vollenhovia emeryi | reverse complement strand
TGGGCTCCTACCTTTGGACCTTTTGCAATTCTTTGTTTAACATACCGTCATTTACATCTGGAAAACAGGCTTGCACTCCTCTTATTGTCAAGTGTTATCCCACTATTCGTTCTCCTCGGTCTTTAGATTCGCCACGACGCGACAGCCGCTCGTGTAAAGCGCAATACTGCGGGAGTCACGTTCAGCACGCGCTCATAAGCTTTTACTCGTCCATCTCGTAAACTCCTAACGACGTCTTATGCAACACTAGTGAAATGGTAACGTGTATCCGCGCATCGCTCGTGGAATTCGTGTCATAGAGACGTGAGCCAACGGTTGATCGCGTTGCACAGCCGAGCAAGTAAGATGTCCATGTAGCAAACATTAGAAACGAATATATCCGGCGTTGCGACACCCGGCGATTAGAAACACTCGCCAAGAAGCCAGCGAACAATCCATTGGTTTCCATCGTTATAAGTTGAAGAAAGTAATTTCCCATGAAATAGAGTTAAAATGTAACTGCGATAAAATTGTTCTTCCGAAGTTGAAATAATCGTTTCCCGTGCAGCAACAGAAATTAAAGCGAGGAAAGTGTGTCACGAAGAATAAAAAGGATTCGCAGGGGATGGAGAATAATCTTTTGTCGTATATCTACCGAAAAAGTCGCGTGCGCCACTCTAGTTGCGGTGACCCATTTGTCCGAATGGATAGAAACTTTTGGGGCGGTATTTTTGGATCGTGTGATTCATAGTCGAGGAAGATGCGCTATGCGCCGCAGTGTGATCTGGCTGGCTAGCACGGTTTCGTTTTAAAACGGCACGTCCACGGAAAGTCGGCCGCGCGGGGCGATTCCTGGCGCGCGTCTGGTCACGCGAAGTTTCGTTGAACCCCGTCGGGGTTAATAACGGCCGTCGTGCGCTCGTCGGGATCGATGTTTGATTAGGAGCGCGAGATTGCACCCTGTAAAAGCCCATTCGCCGCATTCCCGTAAGTGGATATGCGCGCGGCCCATCGACGTTCAAGTAGATCGCCGGCGTCACAGTTCGCCGATTATGCGCGTTGCATATCACCGTGGCATTGCGGCTCGATCATCATTAACCCTGCACAAAACGGTTCTTCATGCAGGGAGACGCGAGTTTGATAATTGAAAACGAGCCGTACTCGAAGCTCTTTTCTTCTCTCGCCGGAACGCGTTATCGGAAAGATCGTAGTCCTCGCGGACGCTCTCGAGATAAAATTCGCATTACATTAATTAATTGAACACAAGTCTTTAATTGTTATCTGTTTATCTTCGGTACATCGCATGTCGAAATATTAAGTATCGGTGCTTTATCGGTATCTCGAAAAAACTGTCATTCTTATTCATTAGTCAAAGACGGTTCAGATCTTAAGCCTCTCTATAGGCCTGTGTCCACGATGAGGCTATTCCATAAAAGCTGCAAGCCGATTGGCTACACATTTCTCGGAACTAGAACTTGGACCAATTGTCCTAGCATCGTGGACGCAGACCTTAAATATAAATCCGGTTTGTGTAATAACATCTTGGCGACGCGGATGCGAGTTATCGGTGCTTTATCAATATCTCGAACAAACTGTCATTCCCATTCATTAGTCAAAGACGGTTCACATCTTAAGTCTCTCTATAGACCTGCGTCCACTGGATGCTAGAACTGGGCCATTCCATAAAAGCTGCAAGTTGATTGGCTACAGATTTCTCGAAACTAGGACTTGGACCAAGTTTTCTAGCGTCGTGGACACAGGTCTTAATCCAAATCCGGTTTGTGCAATAACATCTTGGCGACGCGGATGCGAGTTATCGCTCTTAACGAGGAAGACGGAAGCAATAAAGCGACTCCAGTCTGCCGCCTAATCGCACGTCGTGAAATCACGCCGCGCGATCGACGGTATCACGTGAAAGATTGCGGGCGCAACGCACAGCGGCAATCTCGGCGTTGTACATCGCTCGCGCCATTGATCTACTGTCACGAGAGACTCTCGCAGCCCCCGTCTAATCGCGGCTAACGGGCAGTTATGCCACTTTATCTTTTAATAGGCGGTTCACCGGCGGAATGACGTATCGATCGCCCGCGCGTTTCGCTCGCTCGTGTAACCGCGAGCGGTCTCGCGGAGAGGATTCCCGATGCTCCCGAGCATGGTAATCACAGTATTTTCCTAGCGGTGCCGGCCGCTGATCGCGGCTTTTTAAACGACGTCGCGCCGCTGGAATCCACGGATCGCGACGCACGCATCCTCCATCACCCGGCGTTGCAGCTGCGTTCGACTTGGAGCCGCGTCGCCGCGCGTCTGTGTGGGGTGTCCGCGCGCTATCGCTTCATCGTAATCTCGACGGACGTGCCGATGAAACGCAATATCTTACCGCTCTCTTATCGATTTAAATTATACATCTGGAACAGTGATTCCGATATTAGATCGGCGTACGACTTATCGCGCGTTCTTTGTATCTCAGAGTCACAACTGTTAGCGTTAAATATGTTAAAATTAAAGTTGGAGTTACCCGAGTGGAAATTTTGGCCCTATGTTGAACCTTTAATTCTATTATACAGTAGAACCTAAGACAGTAAAAGAGGTCGAACTGCAAGTACAAAATTTACTCCTATTTAAAAACTGATGGTGTCGAACATTTCTACTGTTGCCAATTTAGCATTAAAGTGGGTCCTTTTAAGTAGGAGCTAAAGTAAATTTTTAGAATTAAAGGGAGGAGTAAAACATGTAATATCATCAAAGTAGGCTATCGCTGGTTTAGGTAGGTGTATAGATCAGCTGAGTAGGTGTAAGTGATCCTTAAAAGTGTCAAAGTAGTACCAAAATTTCGACTCGGTCAATTTCAAGTTAAACATCCCGAGTCGAAATTTTGACCCCATGTTGAACCTTTAATCCTATTATACATATGTATTGTAGAATCTAAGACAGTAAAAAAGGTCGAACTGCAAGTACAAAATTTACTCCTACACTGAAAAAAATTTCTGGTTGAATATGGACGAATCAGATAATTCCTTTAGGATTTACCAGAATTCCTGTAATCCTACAGATTAAAGGGAATGTAATCCTACAGAAATTCTGGTAAATCCTAAAGGAATTATCTGATTCGTCCATATTCAACCAGAAATTTTTTTCAGTGTACTTAAAAACTGATGGTGTCGAACATTTCTACCGTTGCCAATTTAACATTAAAGTGGGTCCTTTTAAGTAGGAGCTAAAGTAAATTTTTAGAATTAAAGATTCAAGGGAGGAGTAAAACATGTAAGTAGGTTGTCGCTGGTCTATGTAAGTGTGTAGATCAGCTGAGTAGGTGTAAAGTATCCTTAACAGTGTCAAAATTTCGACTCGGGTATAATTTCAAGTGTTTTCTCCGGTTCCCAAAAGGATTGCTCGTAACTCGAATTTGACACCGCTATAAATAACGTCAGTTTTCTTCAACATAATTTACCGAACCCGTTCATCGACGACTTTGGAACGGAGTATGTGGCATATGCCGGGCGAAACGTGCTCATCGAGCGCGAGCGGAGCGCGGGAGCGGGTAGGTGAGGCGAGAGGAGCAAAGACGAAGAGGAACACGAAGAGGCAGACGACGGCGAGGTTGCCAAGTCGTGTTTACATACCGTCTACGTGCTCCCCGAAGGGCCCTCTCGGTCAAGAGGCACGGTTTAACCCGATGCGAATCCGGTCGGCACGGACTGAGGATCGTATTCATGGCGCTCGTCGCGGGAGTTGCGCGCCACGCGATTGGGGACTGACCCTTCACAAAGACTTTGCTCTGCAGAAGGTTGTTGCGCGCTGAGTGCCCCGCGAGTGGGTTTGATGGTGCGAGATCGGCAACCCTCCGAGTAGAAAAGGTGCCTGAAGCTTCCTTGTTTGCTTACAAAATAGGATCTGATTTCAAAACCTTAAGGAGGCCGCGTCTTCGAGGCGTCGCGATAATAACAATAATTAGCCGGTGTACTTTGCGTGACCCTTCAAACTGCGACATAGTCTGAGATAACGGGGAATAATCAGGCGTTAAACGCGCCGATTATGTCAATTCATATATCGAGCAAGATTTATGCGTTCTTCGTTCCACGAGTTCCCCGCGAAGTCGGTTTTTGCGAGACTGTTTTAATAGACGAACTGGAAACGGGTGGGTGAATCTCGCTCCATTACAATCGTCATAGATAATTATGGCGCGGTCCAGAGAATATTAGTGACCGTCGTGCCTGCGAATAAATTGCCTGCGATGTAGTCTAAAGGTTCTAAAAACTGCGGCGGCCTAACGGCCGCGCGCGGAAACTGTCGGGCAATTACGAGGAGGATACGGTCGAACGAGTGCCTCGGAGGCACTCGTACCGAATATTTTCTCGGGGTTCTTACTCCGTGCGGCTCCCTTTTGCTCTCGTAACTTCATACTTAGTGTATTTAGCAACGCCACGTGCCCACCGATACGGCAAATACGTCTCAATCGTGACTTTCGATTTCCCGAGGTTATCGCATTCTTGCTTCTCGCGTGTATGCGAATGATCGGCGTCTAAACGCGACGGGGCTGCCTTTTTATGAAGATAACTGGCGAAGATCAACGATTATGAGCTCATTTTGAAATTATAGCATAGGAAGAATTTGTAAAGATAATTTATGAAGCATCGTAGTAATTTGTGTAGCGCCTTAATGCTCTCACTTCGTCGAACTAAAGTGAGACGTAAGATAAGAAAAATCCCAAGAGCTTCTCCGCTTCGAGACGGAGACACATAAACGTCACATTGTAATTGCTATTATTGTCAAAACAAGTCTCGCTCACCCCTCACCTTCGTGCAGCGGAGACATGGCGTTAGAACTGACGGTAGATAAACGCGTTATCGTGGATTTCTCATTTTACGAGCTCATTTACAACGCATCTTACAAAGCGATATATCGTTCACGAAATACTTGAGCTGTGTGGTCCGGATCGTCAAACGGTTCGTTGCAGAAGGCTGCAGGGGAGAAACTCCGCAGCGTCAGAGTAGCAAGAACCATTCTTCCATCGGCAGGTACCATTAGTCACGATTCCTTCCACTCCACGGTATGATACAGGATGCATCTCCAGGTCGCATCGCGTCATTCCTCGCCGCGTTATCTTTAGAGCGCTGTTACACGAGGTATGATATCGCGTTTCGTAAACTGCCACCCTTCGTGGGCTCGTCTGGCATTTGCCCGAACGTGCTCCATTAAATTTGTCTCTACGATAACGTGTCGCCCAGTCGAAATTTTTGTAATTCTTTCGTGCTCGAAATTATTACCTGCACAGGGTGTTCCAGGAAGAAAGGTCAATATTCTGGGAGGTGATAGTATCGGTCATTTCAAGCAAAAGTGTTCATATGAATGTACGTCCCATTCCCCGCTGTTTCCGAGATAGAGCTGTTTGGATGTACAGTTGCAAAATCACTTGGCAAATGCCGTTATTTTGGAAGATCGTATGACGGGGCAAAATTAACGTGGAATTTCTGCTAGATGCATTACCAGAACAACTGGAAGACGTTCCTTCGGCTACGCGGCGTGTTGTGTACTTTCAGCATGACGGAGCTCCTCCTCATTATACTCGATTTGTGATGCAGCACCTTAACGTCACTTTCCCTAATCGGTGGATTGGTCGGTGCGGCGCCATTAATTGGCCACCAAGATCTCCAGACCTGACCCCGTTGGATTTTTGTTTATGGGGTTGGATGAAGAGCGAAGTGTACTGCAGAAGAAAAGCGAATACACGAGACGTTCAAGTAGCTCCACCTCGGGAACAGTGGGGAGAGGGACATATATTCATATCAACATTTATGCTTAAAATGGCCGATACTATCACCTCCCAGAATATTGACCTTTCCTCCTGGGACACCCTGTATATGTCTCAATCATGTAATATTTAATTATATCTCGTGGGATCCGAATCTAAAAATCATCAGATCTTCAGAGATTTGATACTTTCCTTGAATGTTCGAGGATATCTATTGAAATCTAACAAAATCTAATCCTATTCTTTCTTGTCAGTAATTTTGCAACTGTACATTCAAATAGCTCTATCTCGGAAACAGTGGGGAATGGGGCATGTATTCGTATCAACATTTATGCTTAAAATGGCTGATACTATCACCTCCCAGAATATTGACCTTTCTTCCTGGGACACCCTGTATACCTGGGCACAGATTGGAAAAGAATCGCAACAAGCAGCTTCTACAAGAGAGGATAGTCTTGAAAATTTTATTGGTATATTTTAATTCACTTTGTTAGAAATTGCGTGGACTCCTAATATGCATTCCGTAGACAGCAACTGCTGTCTTATTATTATGTTTCGATATTCCTAATTTAACTGGGAAGGGCGGAACAAACGATTGCGGGATTATCTGTATGATAAATTTTATCGCGTGCTTTGTATAACAGTTATTGCAACGTGACAACGCCGTCCGAGTGCATCATGCGTCGCGGATCGTTTAAACAGGCTCTCGAGCGCGGAGTCGCATCGCCTGCGCGCGTTGACAGAGCCGGCCTTTCGTTTATCCACGTGGTCGGGAATTTATTATTACTAGCAGCCGAAGCGCGCGAGGGAGAGGAGCGGAGAAGTAATTATCTTTCGGAGACGCAGGATGCGCTCGCTCGTGTACTCTCGATCCCGCAATGTGTTCGGCACCCCGCGTGGAATTCGTCGGTGAGACTTTGAAGTGCAGCATTCTCTGTAGAAAAAAGAAAAAATTACGTCGACGCTCCCGCACGATGCAATCAGATAATGGAATCTCCCCTTTGATTTTTGCGTGTGAAGAAACGAGATATCCACGTAATGCGTCTTGTTGCGTTTACATCGCCTCTCCCTCTCCCGCCTTGTTTCATTCCTTACTTCCCCTCGATAACCCAAGAATTCTCGAGCGGAGAGATCGTTCGATAATCGTCAAACGAAATTTTTGCCTCGCAATACTATATACATTTCGCTAATCGACGAAACCAGGACTCGAGACTTAAATAGAAATTTGCGCTCGAATTATTATCAGAACGAATTTTAACTTAAGAGGAGCCCAGGAGGGACTGATGTAGTTTCAGCGCTATTACGCAAACAGATTGCCTAGGAGTGGCGGAAACATAAACGCGCCCTCGATTAAAGGAAGGGTGTACGTCTGCAACGCGAACAAAAGGCGGACGCGGCCTGTCTCTCGTGACTCGCCGCGGTTGGCCCTGTTTTGGGGGGATGAAAAATGTCCGATCCCCGCGCAATTCGCACGCACACGCGAGCACTCGGACGCACACGGGTGCGAGCGAGGCCGCCGCGGTAGTAAAAGCTTATTGTCATTTCGAATGGATCGCGGGCACGCTCGGGCTGCGTTCTTGGACTTAATTACCCGCATGTTACGGGCTGTTTATTATGCCCTGCTTTATCGTCGCCGAGCTGAGTCGCGCTAAGCTGCCCCTAGGACGACCGGAGGAATTCATTAAGGGAACGACCGGCTTGTATCGCGACCGATCCCGGTGTCCGCGAATCGTATTATACTCTCACCAATTATTTCTTGCCGCCGCTGCACCGTGGCTGCAGTTTCATTCCTCGCGGTCAAGCTGCCGAGGTCTAACGAACGCGTCTCAGACAATAAACGTTTCATAGCGTCCCGTGAAAGGCGAGACTTCCATCGCCTGACCGCTGTGTCATATTTCGATCGTCGTATTCGACAATACGTCCGAAGACGCGCGTTATCGGCGTCGCCGGCATGGACATTCCAACGGCTTCTGGGATGCGCCAGCTCTCTCGGGATGCCTGGCATCCTTTTCAACCGTGCCCGCATCTTGAGCCGCTCGCGAATTATTCCGCCACACAAGTAGAAAGGCGTTTTCATTAGCGTGCCCGAAGCGAATGAGAAAAATTCCGTGCCAGTTTAAATCTAGGACAATATTTTTCCAAGTGCAGAAAGGTCGAGAGGTGGAATCCGTATGTGAGGCTCGTCCTGAGTATGATCGTTAGTAAGAAGAAAATGTCTTAGCGTGTGTTTAGGGCGGCATTCACAGTCAGATCTTATATTTCAGATCGTCTTGAGATAATCTTTGGATACTCCGTAGCCAATGAAATGTTCCATACAGCATCTTTAGATAAATTCAAGACGGTCTCGAACGTAAGATCTCACTACGAATTCGTAACTATTCAGAGACAACTTGTCTGATAAGATAATAATTTGTTTAGATAAACGGGGGGAAAATCCCTCGTTACAATTACACTACAATTTCCGTCGCATTCTCTATTAAAAAACGTAAAATCGCACCTCGATAATCGGAATTGTGATTAAGCTGACCTCCCTCGATTCTCTCTCTCTTCGTTCGTTCAGCTTGATGGGATATATCGCGTGAGTGGAATACCAGAAGCAGTGAAAGCGTCGTGATCAGCGAACAGCGATTAATTAAAGCGCCGGGAATTAATGGACTGTCCTTGCCACGCGAGAGCGAGAGGAGACACGACTAACCCGCTGGGACACCTGCCCGAAGAATGCATGTTTCTCCGGGTCCGGGTTTCGGAACACCTGCCCACACTGTGTGTCATCGTGTATCTCTCCCTGCCTTTCCTCGGATTTACACCACGGCGTCGCTTGCGGTGGCCCTTAATAATTCCACCGCGTCTCACTTCCGCCTTTTGTGGCTTCTGTGAATCAAATTACGCCTCTCTTGCGGCGCATAACCGATGACACCCCGTCTCGTCGTTATCACACTCCGATTTGTCTCGGTGGTCTCCAATCGCGACGTTCATTCGAAGCTACTTTATCTGCCCCCGAGACACGTAAAATGTAAACTTACCTTCTTCTTCTTCTTCTCGTGCATATCGACTAATGGATGTTCGCGACCACACCCTCTTCCCGATTCCTCGATGCGCGGATCAGATCTTCCACGGTGCTCAATCCAGTTCAGCGAATATATTGCGAAGCCAGGAACACTTTCTGCCTTCCTATCTCTCTTCTGCCTCCAATCTTTCCTTCAATGATCTCAATATACCGTTTTCCTCTTTTTATTATGGTCAGTATCCCCCGCCCCCTGCCCAATCGCCTCAGAACCTCGTCATTCCCGAGCAGAAATAAAATCGGGTATGCCTTGTGTGTGGTTAGGGCCTGATAGGGAGGAAGTAAGGAATGCCCTAATAAGGAATTCCTGATATGTGCCTGATCCGATCCTTAGCAGAGTACCCTATTCAAACATTTTTAAGGTATAAATTCTTACACAGAATTGATTTCCTTATCCTTATCCTTATTACAGCGGTTCCGATATACCTGTATAGTAGATAGCATAAAGCTGTGTTCCGTTTCACGCATAGTTACGTAATCAAAACGGTGCCACGGAAGAAATTTAAATATTTAGTTTTCGCGTTATATAATATACATATATTTATGTATTATGACGAAATCATTTATATAAGATATAACTTTTATCTAATTATATTATATAATACAAGAATATGAGTGGCCGAGGACATAAGATAGAAGACTGAAGAGCTGATGATCCCAGGTTCGAATCCAGCAGTGGTAAAACAAATTTTTCACATATGATGTTTTTTAAGTATAAGATAACATTAAGAGATTAGAAGATTACTACTACTGATGTAGAGAGAATGAAAATATCTTAACAAATAAAAAATCTATTCCCAATTTTTTTGCTATTTTATCGCTGTCTAGCCGCGGCTAGGTAAGTACTAGTTATGGGTTTTTACGTAGCCGCTAGCTAATTTTTCTCGCCTAACCACTAGCAGAAATGAGCGTTACATTCCCAACTAGTAACTAGACAGTATTACTGCATAGTGACGAGATACGACACAATTTTTCTAGGCCGTTACTAGACAGCCACTAGATTCAATTGTTACTCGGGTAAGGCGCAACAAGGGGCAATCACGAGGTCCTGATAAGGTCCTGATGAGGAATATCTGATCAGGCAATTTTAATTCTCGACGTTACATTTGTGGACAGGGCCCTAGCAGGGCTGCCTGATGAGTGCCTGAACAGGCATTAAGGCATCCTTATTTGGCCCCTACCAGGACCCTACTAAAATTTCTGCTCGGGTTGGTTATCCTTGCTGTCCATGGTATATTGAGGATCCCGCGACCGCATCTCGAAGGCTTCCATCTTGTTCGTTGCGGATATTTTCATCAATGCCCATCCTTGTACGCCATACAGAAGTACCGAAAACTTATCAGATTTACCTTATTCACTCATTATATTTCTATACAATATTTAATTCTCGCTTACTAAAGGTTGTATTAATTGTCTTACTCTGCTAGAAAAGAAGTTACAACTCTTCTTCTTCTTCTTCTTCTTCCTCGTGTATTAGACTTAAAGCTGTTTTATCCAGTTCGTTCTGGTACTTTGAGCATTTGGTTTTACTTCATCTTCGGTAGGCTGCTAACCTTGCCGAAGGAAACCTCCCACCTGGAATGGCTGTATCCCTGAAGGGGTACGTGTAGCAAGATACTCTTGGTGGTTGCCACTTCCCTTCGGGAGATTCCGAAAAAAAACCAGCCGGTGTCCGTGAATTTGAACTCGGATATTTTCGTTCATTAGTTTACTAAGCAGCGCGCGTTTCTCTGCGCCACACTCGCCAGTCACTAACTCATTTAAACTAAACCTCTATCGAAGCCCGTTGCTACTGCTTAAATTAACACTCGCGTAGAATTTGACCGCTACCATCCTCGTCTCGACGCCAGATCGCTTCCAAATTGGGCACGCGGAACACCTTCGGGCTCTCGGGCACGGTCGTTCTTTATACTTCGCGCCACACGTCAGACTCGAAACAATCTCAAATGTACCGTATTCAAATGGACGCGTCATATTTCAACGCACCGGCGCTTATTACGTACCTAAGTAAGGGAGGGGCGATGGCTGGGCCTCGTCGGCGATAATTATTCAAATTCGACATCAGTATTCGTCATCTCGCGCCGCGGCGCCCGTTATAATTCGCGACGTGCGAAGGCACGGCGGGACGCGGCAGGTACATATAATAAATAATTATTATGACGCGCTCGCGTTCGTAACGGGCTGACGAATTGTTCCGTGAATAATACCCGTCGGACGACTCATTAAAATTCGTCGTGATTCGCGGTGTGGCTTTGAAGCGTCAATATTCGTAATGTATGTACATACAACACAGCCACGTATTACACGCGGTTCGGCGATCGACATGTAACACATTTCGTAGTTTCCTTAAGGGAAGTGATTCTGCACTTTTTGCATCTAGAACTGTCAATTCTTGAAAACATTTGCGTGACACACGAATTACAAAGGCCCTGTGTCCACGACGCTAGAACTTGGTCCGCGTTCTAGTTTCGAGAAATGTGCAGCCAATCAGCTTGCAGCTATTTCACAAAAGCTGCAAGTTGATTGGCTGCACATTTCTCGGAACTAGAACTTGGACCGAGTTCTAGCGTCGTAGACGCAGGCCCTGAGGCTTATGCGTATAGATAAAAAGTGTTCAACTATTCGGACTAAATCAAAGAACAGCAGCCTAGTGTAGGCGTCTAAAGTTAAGTTCAACGATACCATGCTGTTTTTTATTTAGTCCAAAGAGTGGGTCACTGTCGGTTTGTACGCAAAAGTCACATAATTTGTGTATTACACAAAGGTTTTCGTGAATTTACAGCTCTAGGAGCAAAAGGTCCAAAAAGTGCAGAATTACTCCAGCATCCCCTTAAGCAAATAAAGTTTGCAACAGGTGAGATGCAGTATTTCAAATTAAATAGACGGATACGATGGATACTTTTCATTTTACTCAAATAGCTTATCCAATTTCACATAATGAACAACCCTTATGTCGGGATTATTAATAATGCTAGCATCACGTGGCTGAAACGTTTGCATCTTAAAAAACAAAACGCTCAGACAGCAGCACGTCCTATCGCTGAACCTCGTTCGTGGAATTCCGCGCGTCTGCATCGCGTTATCGAGAGACATCGTCGATTCTCGCTGTCGTAAGTCTCCCGTACGCCTGGCTTCTCTATCGGCCGGTTCCTTTCCGCGTAAACGCTCGATGACAGTTCGGCGACAGTGATGGCATTATGTCCAGGACGGTATACATACACGAGAGGAGAGCTCGCGCGCGATCATTCCGGATGACGGGAAGGATCATCGCGGCGCAGGGCGTTGAACTGTCCGCGCCGCCGGCCGCCGCCGCCGCGCCGCGGCATTCCGCCGTGTTTCCGCCGCCTCTGCCCCGCGCGAGACCTCGCGCTCGTAGATGAATTTTTAGGCGTAGAGACGATGGATTACCCGACTCGAATACCGAGCAGCCGGGAGTGCGTACGTGCCGACGCGGCGCGATACTCGGTGAACGTCGACGTCAGCGGCGGAGCCGGGAGATGTGCATCGCTACTTCGGCACTTTGGCACGCCGGTCTAAAAGCCGCGGCGATGAGGAAATCCTCGGCACCTCGACTCTGCCCGATTACTTCGAGCACCGTCGACGTTGCGCCACCACCGACGCCTCTTCGCAAGTCGTATTTCTCGCGTATGCAACGGGCGTCGGAACCGGCCGCGTCACTTTCGGTTTTTATAGCCGATCTCCGCAGATTTATCGCGCTGCTGCTACCAGAAGACACAATAGCAGCCACCAGAAATGTTGTTGTAATATCTTTAAATATATCGGTGCACTCGTCCGAGGTACGTGGGCTGCGTTCGATATTTAATGCAGCGCGGTCTTCGTCTATTTTAGGGGAACGTCTAACAATTCTTTCGTTATTTTTTTCCCTTCGTACTCGAGGCACGTCAGAAATACGACTAAAGACTAAAAGTCGAATATTTCGGCCGTGCATCGCGGATGCAAGCGGAAAACAGTGACGTCCGCGCGTAAAGAAGGTCGTCGCGTCGGCGGTACATAGAATATTTTAGCGGTTTCTGGGTCAGGGAAAATGATGTCAACAGTGAATTAAAGCTGCTTTCGTTGTCGCGTCGTCTGTCGAGATGAAACGTAATAAACACGCAGACATCGACGCGATTAACTGCAGTATCTACGGTACAATTACTTGAAAGCGCTATTAGCACATTGGCGTTCCTAGTCCGGCTCTAATGAAAATTCCACGGGGTGGGAGACGATCTAAATTTTAAGCCCCACAGATAGGAATCCTTTCTTATCCCGTTACTTCGGTAACGCGCGACAATGACACATAAATTTACGAGCGCAAAACCAAATTTGTATAAGCTTGGAATTAATGAATGTAATGGATGCGACAGCGGACCGTCTTAAAGTCGAAGAAATTACATTTGAAGTGGCTCCTTCGAGCTCGCGAAAAGATTAGATTGAGCCTGTCACCTTGAATCTCCCAATCGTAAAATCATTTTTATTACATCCGCCATTGTCATTTTTACGGATTAGGGTACTATTACATTTGTCGATTGGCTACAAGCTAGACGATTTCACAGATACTCACGAACTTCTCTGTCTTGCAGCCAATCAACACGCTTGAAAAATTTGTCGTACGACAATCAATGTAATACTACAGTAAGCATGTCTAAAAGACGACTTAAGGGGATCCTAAAGCCGCCTGTTTTATCGACATTCTTTGTTCGAAGTAATCTTTTACTTGGCTTTATAGAAATGCAAAACTCTTTTACGGAACTAAAGTACGCAGCAAAATCTAGACGATGCTGGTCGACTTTATATAAAAAACGAAAAAAAAATAATTTCACTAATTTTTGGTACACTTGACAATATTTGTACAAGACTTCTACAATGAATATGTACAAAATGAGACCAGCATACTCTAGGGACAACGTACAAGAACATTATCGTGCAATTAGAACTAAGATTAACCGCCTAGAAAAAAAGATTACTTCTAATAAACGCAAGTCCAGAAATCCAAGTCTAGAAGAAGAGAAAAGGAGCAGTATGGCGTGTAGAAATAGTTGCAGGCTCTTTTGAGAGGAGTCGCTGCCAAACATCTGTCAGATTGTCAGTAAAACCATGGTGTTGATGCTAGAATTCGATCTAAAATCTCGGTTTGAGCGATGTGTAGCTAATAAAATTGCTGCTTTTTCGTAAAAGTTGCAAATTGATTTGGCTATAAATTTCTCGGACTAAGCGGAACTTGGAATTAAAAATGTCGATAATTGACGTTTATAATCCCGTCTCCTATCTTATCGACACCGATCGAGTTCGCCAAACGGCTTGAGGATCCCCTTAAAGGTGTCTTGTAGACGTACGTTTTGTTCAGTGACACTGCGTCGAAAGTCGGCGATTTAATTAATTTTTCGCGGTCGTGAGGACGAGGACGTTCAACCGGACCTTATGTCATCCATCGTGATTCGACAGCGAGCGGCGCACGCGTTGGCCAGCTGCCAGTGGATCTTCGTGACGAGAGAGGCGCGATCAATCGTCGATGAGAGGCGGCACCGATAATGCTTATCGCGAGAGAGACTGGCGGCGATAACGGCCTGGCTCTTCGATGGAAATTAGGGCTCGCGTGCTGCTAGTCTCTTGACTTAATGTCTCACGTATTAATAGAGCGGAGCCGTTCGCTCGCTCGTCACTTCAAAGTACACAGCGGTCACGAATTAGGCCACAGCTGGATAAGGGCGATCTTTATGGGCGGACAGTGCCTCTCGCTGCCGTTCTCAGCACCTGCCGAGAGCGCACCGAGCGACGTTCCTATCAACGGGGGAGCGTACCTCATTTCAGCGAGGGCGCTATTTTTCTGCTCGTTAAACTCCGCCGTGGGTGTGCGGCGCGTATTAACGTGCAAGCCGGAGGGGGGTGCGTTTAACTGTTGTTGCTGCCGCGCTCGTTGCAGGCCATCCCGTTCTTGCTCGTTTCCGCAAAGTCGCGAACCCACCGGTTGCGCCGACGGGTCGATAGAAACCGAGCGATGCGTTAAACCCGACGGAACGTTACGCCCGCACCTTCTCTGTCTCCTCCTCCTCCACCTTCTCCACCTCCTCCTCGCTGTGCAACTGCGAAGTCGATGGGCAGACACGGGCCGAATTCCTGGAAGGGGACAGTTTATTTTCGTTTGCAGTCAGACGTTGCAAGGCCGTGTAATTCACGCGTGGTTATTGCCGCGTAAATTTATGGCGACCGGTTGCTCGGCATGTGGCCACGTCGAGAAAATCGGCGGATTTGGCAACGTAGACCCGAGGCGAAGCGTCGACCGATTATCTCAAGACAAGTCGCTTAACGGGGTGTAAAATAAAATCTTATATACGAATATATGGAGGAGAGTCATCCCCTGTTATGCGATAGCCTCCTAATATGAGATAGCAGGGTTTCTGCCAAACTAATAGGCATCAACCGTTGGTTCCACCGTGAATTCAGTGCCGTTGGGGCGAAATCTGTTTAGTGGAAAATACATTGTTAGATCGTGTAATCGTTGCGAAAAAAGATTTGTGAAATTGGAGATTGAAAACCTGCTATCTCGTGTCAGAAACCCAACTCGTAGTAGGGAACTTTCCTCTATTTATACAAAAAGAACAATCGTACAATACTTTGGTCGTACAGATCTTTCTGAGATAAAAGATCGCTAGATTGCGTATGCGGCAAACCCCGGTATTTAGAGCATGAAACTGCCCCGAGACTGCACCGTCGGCTCGAGTAATAAGCTCCGATGATAAGGCTTCATCGTAACGCTCGGCCCGGGTCTCGTTTAATCGCGCGTCCAATAAAAATGAGTAATGTTCCAAGAAAATATCGGAGCCACTTCTTCCTCGCGAGCGGGGACCCTCTGGCCGCGTTCCCTCGCTCGCGGATACACTCGCGATAATACGCGATAATACGTGGAACTATTAAACGCTACTGAATTCCGGCATTGGAGAGGCAATCACCGATCCCATTTGCATTATCGCCGGGGGTCTAAGTGCACGCATAATTTACCGCAGCCCGGCATTCGCGAGCGGCGAGTCCCGTCGTTTTAAAGTGCGTAAAAAAATTTGGGCTGCATCTCGGAGATGCCCGCAATTATGTAGATATCGCGCAACTCGACAAAACTAATTAACGATCGCATCGTGACGCGTTATGCCGCCAGTCACGCTAATCGTCAGTTCGCACGAACTATGACCTGCTATTTTTGTTATTCGTTGGTTTCAACGGTGACGCATATTTCTGAATTTTTCAATGTTGTTAAGTGGATTCTAAAATAATTTTCTTCACTTGCATGGGATCTGCATAACTTGATGTATCGAAGGTGCTTTATCTTCAAAATGTATTGTCGTGGCGCGTTACGTCAGTCACACCAATCGTCAGTTCGCACGGACTGTGACCTGCTATTTTTTATTATCCGCCAGTTTTAACAGTGACACATATTTCTGAGTATTTCAATGTTGTTAAGTAGATTCTAAAATAACTTTTTTC
>NW_011967112.1:216931-222151 GCF_000949405.1 Vollenhovia emeryi | reverse complement strand
CTAAATAATTACCCTTTTTTCACTTGCATAGGATCTGCATAACTTTTATCTTCAAAACTTTTTGTTGTAGCGCGTTACGTCAGTCACGCTAATTGTTAGTTTCAACAGTGACACATATTTCCGAATTCTTCAATGTTGTTAAGTTGATTCTAAAATAATTTTTTTTCACTTCCATGGAATCTGCATAATTTCATGTATCGAAGGTGCTTTATCTTCAAAATGTTTCGTCGTGGCGCGTCACGTCAGTCACGCTAATTCGCACGAACTATGCTATTTTTTATTATCTTGTTAATTTTAACAGTGACACATATTTCTGAGTTTTCAATGTTGTTAAGTAGATTCTAAAATAATTTTTTTTCACCTGCATGGAGTCTGCATAATTTTATGTATCGGTGCTTTATCTTCAAAAGTTTTTGTTGTAATCAATACAACTCATCGAGAAGTAATGAATGTGAAAGGAAAGATCGAGAGACGAGAATTCTTGTTAAAATTATTTATCTCAGTCTGTTAATAAAAACAAAGAAGGGAAATTCATGCCATATATTAAAGTTCCAAAGGATGGCGAGTATCGATCCTCTTACGCAGCTGCCAAAAGTTTGCGTTGGCGAGGTCCCTTCGAGCGGAACAGCGAGCGGAACGGTGCGCGTCTGGCACGCGAGGGTTGTCTCCATGTTCCTTTGTTACGAATTCTATCGTTCCTAATAATAGGCCCTTCTCCGAGTCGCGCGTCTCGTATGGAGCGGGTGTTAAAAACGCGGGCAGTTTCCGTCGTTGTACAACAACAGTGTGCACGAACGATAGGGAGGAGGGATTGTTGGCTTGCGGCGCGGGCGAAGCGCAGCCGCACGTGGAAACGAGAAAAGCGACGATGAAAGGGCCCTCTTGTTCGTATCGTCGTCCCACATTTTCGACTGTCGTTCGCGCAATCGTTTCGTGGCCCGAGCGTATGCGTTTGCAGTTCCAACGTCTTTTTTCCTCTGCACCAATTAAATACGAGATTACCCGGTTTATTGTTTGTCCGTGAATGTGTCTTTCATGCAGTCAGGAGCTATAACTCGTAACCCGTTTCGGAGAAACTCCATCCGTGCGCATTCAACCCTTTCTTTCGGATCTCACCTTTGTACTTCGTTCGTCACGTCTACCAAATTATAAATATTTAAATGGTGTACTATTTTCTTCTCGAAGCACGTGTTCGTCGCATTTTCGTAATAGAACTGGGCTACTTAAAATCTTTTCATTCGGGCGTTTTTTTCTTAAATGCAGATATTGTATTAACACGATTACCCAGTCCGATTGCGTATGGAGCAATTAGGCGCAATGGCTTTATCGCTAATACCGATCGCGCTCGTCCCTGCGCTTGTAAGCCGCGTTAGCGGGTAATTAGAACAATGAGTGGCGGCTGATCGTTGGCCGCGACTAAATTTAGTGCAAGTCATTAAGCCACCATGTAAATCAGTCGGGCCTGTTGCTTCGTTACTTGCCCTGGTCGATGACCTCGGTGCGGCATGCAACTAGGAACAGCGAAATTAACCGCCAGAACAACATACGGCCGGCCGTCCATCCCGATATAGCCGACGTATTACGCGAGCCCTTCCTCTGCCCAAAGTCGCGCTTCTGCCAAGCCTCATTCTCGCCGCGTGGTACTTGATTTTCCCATCGCTGGAGCGTATACGAGCGCGACACCAGCCTGGACGCAAACCGAACGACCCGCGACGAAAACTTCTGACAAGCGCCACGTCTCGAAGTTTGTGTGCTTCTTGAGTGCCGGCGTAAATCGACGGGCGATTAGAGGGACTTTAGAATATGACATATATATATCTTAAACGTGAGGCGACGGACGTGCCGTTGTCATTAACGTTGGCATATTCGAAGGCGCTGAAAGAATCCAGATTGCCAAACGCAATTCGGATAGATTTATTTCCACAGCGACTATACAGCCGCAAAAGTCGTCGGGCAAAATTTACGATCTTAATTTGTGTGTCACGATAGGACTCTTCTTTATTCTCACCCGTGCGCTATTACTCACCGCGTTTTACATGTTAATTCTGCAATTTGTAGACTTATACTTACTGCATTTACTAACGCAAACAGACGTCCCGGGAAACAGCGCTGGACGTGCGAGCGCGGTCGCTGATGATTATGCGAGACGCACATCTTGCGCGAGGCGCAAGTCGCGCTTTCATTTAAATAATTCCGTCAACGAGTCGCGTCAATTTGTCCACTCAGCTTGATGCCCCGCTGAACAGTAGCGAGCGTGCCAAAGATTCAGAGGCAGGAAATGGCTCGTTTTCGAACATGAGCGTCGGAGCCCGCAAGATTCCTTCAGGCTTTCTCTCGGAGAGTCGCGACACTGTACTTCCTTGTTCCCTCTCTCGCGCATTTCATTCCACATTCTCGGTAAAACTGATAAAAATCTATCTTTATTACTTGGTACGATAATGTCTTGTTTAATGCGCGCGCGCGTGACTCACCAAAGTTCGCCGCCACCGTCACCGCCTGGCTCTGTCGATTTCTGTCCCAACTTTTTACTAAATGCCATTTAGCAAAACCTACCACTCGGTCGCATCAACATCCGGTAGAATGCAGCCCTCGCTCGTTTCTCTGTCGAAACTTCGTCCGACGAAAACTTTGCCATTAAAAGGCGAGCAAACATTTACCATCCGTTCCGAGCCCACTTCATCATCGCTGTATCATCGTTTCTCACAGGGTCAACAAAAAAAAGAAAAGATTGTCGAATTCCCCGTGGAGTCGGTTAACCGAGGAGCCGAGTGCGCCTTTCACCTTCCATCGCATTATTATTCTGTTGCAAGAGCCGCTTCTCGACGAGAGAGAGGATGAGACGAGTTTACCGAAGCCCGGTAGCAACCGCGGGCGCGGTTAGCTTAGCTCCAAGAAGCTCCTCGGTGGCGTCAGCATTCGCCTTTTTTACCCATGCACAAGAGTGATCTCGCGTCTTGACCCTCGTTTATAATAATGACGTAATTGTCCCGCGGTCTCACGAACGTGTTAGCTAGCTACCAAAAGCGAGCGAAAGCACATCGTGAAAGTACACGTGAGTGGCTTGTACCGCCTTTGCGTATGAGGAAAGTGCTAGTTAGCGAATAGCGATTTTTAATTAGAAGAACGGTTTCAAACTTTCAATCTATTTGCAGGTCTTATGCTCTTGTGCTTGTGTGGGAGCACCGAACCCTTGGTTTACAGTCTTGCTTTAAGTATTTACTCCCCTCACTCTCACCTGTGATTGGTTAATTTCTTACGGCTTAAGGCTTACAGTTTACTTAAAGCAAGATTGTGGCCCAGGAGTTACGCTTTGATGGTGCTCGGCCCCAAAGTTTGCATCTCTGGCGCCAGTGACGCTTGCGAGCGCCACGTTGCGTCAAAAATATGAAAAGTACGCTCCCACCTCTGCTTGGTTGACGACGACGACGTTGCTTAAATGAAAAATCGTAAATCTTACGTTTGCGTCGCAATATCTCCACTCATGAGGCACGTAGGAGAAAAATATAAACACTTTTATTATGCAAATCGAACCCAAGCTATCGATTGAGTCTACTTACTTGTTAGAAGTTCATTGGATCAGCCGTTGTTAAGACCCAAGAATCTGAGGGTCTGTCAACTCGCGTACTCGCGTAAGCGAGTCGGTCTCACACGCGCGGTTCTAGCCGCGCTTACACTTGGCGCGTGATCTTTTAACATGCCTCAGTGGTCGAATTGGTGACACGCCCGCCTGGAGAGTAGGAAAGTCCAGATTCAAACCCTGGCTGAGGTAATATTTTTCGCAGTAAATTTACTGTATTAAAACACAGGCCGGTTAAGGTCAACTAAAAGCTTAATTATCATTTTATCTTTGCTGCTTACCGAATGTTAAACAAGGATACAGTGATACACTGGCCACTCGGGTGATGTTTCCGAACGCAGCCTTACACAGCTGCAACATGGTCTTCTATTATAAATTGTTTTCATCATACATTTTCGAGTTAGTAAATTATAAAAAGAACTCATATTTTTCACTTGTGTCACTTTTCTCGTGCAAACGCAATATATTGAAGTATCGCGAATAGTAGGTTGTACGAATAATGAACTGTAAACTGGCAATTATGAATGTTTTATTCACTCGAGAGCATGTGCCCGACGATAAAATCGATATCCTTTTTGAATGACACATTGAATGGCATACCAAAGTACTTTAATAAGTGCGATTGATAACAGCTAACTTGAGACAAAAATAGGGATCCCGTAATTAATTTTAGTCGTCCCTTCCGTTCGCTGTACTACCGCTCGGATTCATTGACGCTTTTTACAAGTGACCTCCGGCAGAATGTCTTCGATGAAAGGCGCAGCGTAATTTTTCACTCGGAGCTGCTTCGAGATTCTGAACGACAACTTTGTGCCGAACGGGACAACGATCCCCATTGAGACAGAGGCGAGTCTGAACGGCGAACATATTAGGAGACAATATAATCCTTGAATGCATCTGCGGCGCCCCGATGAATGAGGCTGAAAACGGGTGGGTGCATCCTCGGCATGTAAATGCGAACGATGACAATGGAGCCTCGCGTAAGCGCAACCGGTTGCGTAACCGGAAGAGCGCGTTCGGCTGTACCGGGCGGCGAGTAAGTTATGCGTTCGACTGCGCCGCGAGGGTGATTTATAATGGTCCGCGGAGCGCCACGTGAACAAAGAACCATCGGGAGAATCTTCCCGTATGAAGGAAGACAAAAACCGAGTATCAGTGTCCAGGAATTAAGCGAGCGATCCGCGTATGGAACCGAATCGGAGACTCAATTGTCAATTCTGTATTGTACCAAAACTCGCACGTAGATCAATTGATAGATATTCTGCCTCGAACTTCTTCGCTTCTTTCGCTCTCTCAGAGTTTTACGCACGGGGGGGGGGGGTAAAGTAGAGAGAGAAAACAGGACAACTTGAGCCTGCGATGGGCTATCTCTCATTACGAGATTACTGGCGGATCGTTCCTCGCCTAACGGCATTCGATAATACATAACGAGTATCCTCGGCGAGATCGCGAGGTCGCGATATGAAGACCCTCGAGGTGCGGTATAGATTGTAGACCACAGCGTCGTTGTCTGCGATAATCCGNAACTGCTCTCGAAACGAAAGGCCAGATCCGACGCGCGGTAAAGGTCAATGTTAGTACGTCGATATCATAAATCGAATCGGATCGCGCGCTGGCATTTTCCTTATCGTCCTCGGGCTCGA
>NW_011967112.1:210339-216443 GCF_000949405.1 Vollenhovia emeryi | reverse complement strand
AGATATTCTGCCTCGAACTTCTTCGCTTCTTTCGCTCTCTCAGAGTTTTACGCACGGGGGGGGGGGGAAAGTAGAGAGAGAAAAACAGGACAACTTGAGCCTGCGATGGGCTATCTCTCATTACGAGATTACTGGCGGATCGTTCCTCGCCTAACGGCATTCGATAATACATAACGAGTATCCTCGGCGAGATCGCGAGGTCGCGATATGAAAACCCTCGAGGTGCGGTATAGATTGTAGACCACAGCGTCGTTGTCTGCGATAATCCGCAATGCTCTCGAAACGAAGGCCAGATCCGACGCGCGGTAAAGGTCAATGTTAGTACGCGATATCATAAATCGATCGGATCGCGCGCTGGCATTTTCCTTATCTCCCTCGGGCTCGAGCGACGCCCGGTCGCGTGTCACGTAAAGTGGACTGACCAGTGAATTAAGAGCGTGCGACCCAACGTGAGACACCGAGGTGTGCGCGCCGGGCCTTTAATAACCGTCCGTTCCCTTTAAACGTCCGAGCATTTTCTCGATCAATCTATTATAACGATGCGATGTCGATCGCCGTGGATGAGGCTGTGGACGCATCTAGATACGATATATAAAGGTCAATAAAACTGTTTATGTCGCCACTGCCTCCTCCCCCCCCCCCCCGAGGGAGCGGAACGCATGCCAGTTGACTTTCCAGTAAGGCCCGTTTTTCCATATACGAAACCCGACAAACTGGTCCGGCAGAGTCTTCGCAGAAATGATTCTATCGCGCGGCCGGGTACTGTATAAATTTAAGGAACTCGCCGAGTTGTGCCCTTTTTTCTCTCGCAATGAAATCTTACGACGCTCCACACGGAAGTGCTCGATACAGTCGTCACAGCTGATTTCTGTGGGCACTAACTAATTGCAACTTTCGAGAGAATTGGATCGCTATTTTTTTTACCTCGACGACTTCGAGCTACAACTTTTGCAGTAACAACTTCAGCGTTTTCTCGACCGTGTCTGACATTTTTAGTAATACGGAAAATTTATTGCGAAAAGTATTACCTCGGCCAGGGTTTGGAACGCCTGGACCTCTCCATACTCTAGGCGGGCGTCTCACCAATTAGACCACTGAGGCATGTCTTACAGTAACATGTGATCCTGTATAAAAATAAATGTTCCGTACAATCCTGGACGGACGGTCTTTCTTCCGATCCAGCGGCTGCAATCTACGTTCCCGCGTCTTTGAGCACCGACCGCTGACTGATCAATTAATGCGGTCCATGACGCAGCGATGGTCAGCACAATGCAACAACGGCGCATCGATCTGTGCGGTGTCAAGGACCGAGTCGTTATCTGGACGAGTCACGACATGGCGTTTTCATCAGGGATTTACGGGAATCCCTTCCCCGTCGAGTATCCTCGCCGCTTGATTTACCGCGAGGACCCGCTGACAAGTGGGTCAACCGTGACTAACGGTGTGGGTCTTACATTGTGCCCCGGCGCGCGGTCCGATTTGCATCGAATCCTCCTCTGTAACGAGAGGAAACGCGCTCAACGTATTTACGGCCCATTAGAATCCATCGCGATCTCTTAGCGCGAACGTGATTACAGCTCGCGCGAGCGTAATTACTCGAATCGGATATCTCCGTGTAATGATCTAATCTAGACCGGCATCCGTTTGCGATTAATAACGGTCGAACGATTTCCATGTATACAGGTGATTGCGCACCAGCTGCGGAATGAGCGAGTACCGTCGATTTATCGCGATTATACGGGGGGGGGGGGAGAGAAATAGATACATATTTCGCCGAGGAGGCGGGAACAATTAGCACGGCGACCGAGCAACGTGAATGAGCAAACGGAAGGGCGGGAGGAGGAAGGGGGCAGAGATATCCGCGAGAAAATGATTACGGACGTGAGCGCGCGCCGTGCGCCCATCTCGTCCCGCTAATTGTGACAGTAATGACGACTGCGCGGTAATTAAGGATGTCTAAGTCGAGGAACGTCAGCTCGGAGGATGACATCATCTAAGCGGCGTGGCAGCGGCCACGTGACGCGATCGAACGACGCGTATCCCGCGACAAATAAGGACCAGTTGATGGAGGAGGAG
This sequence comes from Vollenhovia emeryi, assembly GCF_000949405.1. Taxonomy (NCBI): domain Eukaryota; kingdom Metazoa; phylum Arthropoda; class Insecta; order Hymenoptera; family Formicidae; genus Vollenhovia; species Vollenhovia emeryi. The sequence goes on along the minus strand of NW_011967112.1, from coordinate 214,367 downwards.
GAGGAGGGGGGCAGAGGAGGGTACCAGTAGGAACATACGCGATTGGCTCAGGTGTGCTAAGTTACGCGGTAAATTGAACGTTTTGAGCGAAGGTGTATTTCGCGGCCGGTCGAGCGTTAAACGCTCTCGGCTTATCGCCGGTAGACGCAATTATCGTACTTTAAAGGTCGAGCCTGCTGCGCGTACGAGCGCACGGGCGCATTAGAATGAGTGTATATTTTCTCACCGGACTTATCTTACCGTCTGTTTAAACCGATGTTAGCTTATTATTATTTAACGTTACCGTCCGCGCTCGCAACGTCGAATCGCGGGATCTGCGCGGGAGCGTTTTGTTTTAATCGCGCGCTCGTTTTCTTCTTTCCTCGCTTTCAGCGATTGCACCGCGGACATGTCCACGTAACAGCTAGTTTGATAATTGATAAAACCTTGCCGGTGCCGATTGCGAGGTAGTTAACACACATTTCCCGCGAACGCCGCTTTAATTACGGTCTCGCGTAATTTGCGAGCGAAATAAGACGGTTGATTTATAACGCGTGGGAGACGTCCTGAGTAAAATTTATCGTGCATTTAGTACGCTAGGAATAATTCAACTTGACCTCGCAGTGAAACGGTCTTCGGCGAGTGACATCCGGGAGCAGTCGCTGTGTCTCTAATGCTTTAAGCGCAACCGCTAACTTTTCTTCTTCCAACGAAATTTATTCGAGTCCATACTTTGGATCAAATTTCCGTGCGCGTTTCCGCGATTGCTGCTGGTCTTCGGTAAGAATGCACTCGGTGCCTTTCTTTTTACCAGTGTCACCGCATTTGCATGGGTCGACGTAATACTATAGATTGGGTTTCGGTGGATTCATTTCGCTGTGTCATGCAATCTGATATCGTGGGCGGAGGGATGGTATTTTCTTTTTGCGACGTAGGTATTCTTTCAAGCCGACGGTAATGAAGGAAATAACGCCATTACGACGCGTCGGCGGCTAAGCATTCCTCGGCACGACTTGAAGCGAACATATTCAATGGACTAATCATCCGCTGCATTATTTGCACTGTATTTTGCTTGGAAAACCGTACAACGTGTTAATTGATGTTTGAGAAAGCGTGGGCTTTTAATGACCGGAATGAATAATTATAAAGAGCAAATAAAGTTGAAAATCCAATTCTTCGCCGGTGAACAAAACGACGAAGGTTCAGAAATTATTCGACGTAACTGGCGACAATGTTTCTTCATTAAGAAGGCAACGTTTCGACCGTGAATTCCGGTCCTTTCCAAGTGTAGGATAATCACACGACGATTCTCAATTCGGACATTGTGCCAGCAATACGGGGTGTTATGTAATACCCGCCTCATCTCTCATATACGGATAGAGCGGACTAGACCGAGTCGAAAAGTCCTCTACCATTTTGCAATGTTCGCAATAGTTAACGAGTTATTAATTATTAAACATCGCTGTCTTAGCCCGGCCTACCGCCCAATTCAAACGCACGGCGAGATGCGGCCGTCCCGCGATTGGCGTTGCTAGGCGCGCGGAGAGTTGTTTATGACACGCGGCAACGGCTACGTATAATAAACAACTCTCCGCGCGCCTAGCAACGCCAATCGTGGTATGGCCGGGCTAAGACAGCGACTTTTAATAATTAATAACTCGTTAACTATTGCGAAGATTGCAAAACGGTAGAGGACTTTTCGACTCAGTCTAGTTCGCTCTATCCAAAAATAAGAGGTGAGGCGGGTATTCCTTAACACCCTGTAGATCTGAATCTGACGCACATATTAAAACTCACGAATATTAAATTGTCTACGAAAACGTTATTTCCCTCCCGAAAGAGAAGTACATCTAGATAGTTCAACGGTACGTTACAGAATGACAAAGTGAAACTAATTCGTTACATAGAAATATATTATAAAAAATAGCGAGTAAGATAACGGTCTTAATTCAATACTTCATGAAATGGGGCTGTGAAGTAATGCTTTTTACAAGATAGAGATTGATGCTTCAGTCTTGCTGGAAAAAGTCGAGCGATAGAAAATTGAAGATACCTGTAAATGTTCGAAAGCATATTTTCTTGTAGATGCATTACGGCCGATCCTGCCCGTTCACGCCCAGCCAGAGGAAGATTAATGTTGTTCACAGCAACATCTCGTGTTCTTGATACCCGAAACGATCCGGTCACGCGCGATTTAACATGGTCATCTCTCTTTCTCTATGAGCTGACTCACTATTTAACGACCTTTTAAACTGCCTACGATACGGCATCGAGCTTTCTCGTGAAGACCCTCGATAAGACGAAGGAACAAATAGGACTAATAATATCTCTACAACGATGGAAATTATCTGAGTATCTCGTAGAGCAGAAAGTACCAAGTGAAACTAATAAATCATCGTAACGTGACTCATGAAAAGGAAGGATCGAATTAAAGTCAGCGATATCATATCGTATCTTGCATTCGTTATTATTTGATTTAAGGTGCGATAAATTATTGATCTTTTGTTAGCTAAATTTATTTTGAAGGAATAAAGGACTAAGAGCCGTGACAGGGTGTTAGTGTCTAAATATTTCATGTTGTAAATATTGCGAAAAATATTACCCCAGCCGGGGTTTGAACCTGGACTTCCCTCTCGCTGGGCGTGTCAATCAATTCGACCACCGAGGCATATGGAAATACTTATCGCAATAAACAGTCTAATGTCGATTCCCGAATACCACGTATCGTGACGGTATTAGAAAACGAGAACTGCGGGCCGACTTAAATCGTCAGTCTTAAAACATAGTACAATCATCCCCATTATTATCCTCCCACCCGACCGAATAATCAAATGAAAGTAAGAAACGCGTGTTACGTCCGCGTAAATTAACAAATTAATAAAATTCGGCTCAAATGTGAGAAACACAAATTTGAAGGAATAAATATATTTCGCAATGAATTAAAATATGAAATATTTAGACACTAGGACCCTGTCACGGCAAATTTGTATATCACATTTGAGCCATACGAATTTTACTAATTTGTTAAATTAATTCTATCTGATAAATTTTAACTCGAGTGAAGACGACTAATAATCAATTAAGTTAAATGATTGAACAAATATGCAAGAGCGGAGAGGCGATCGTACGTACATCTCCGAGAGGGATAATCTTGTGATAATGTAATAACGTGAGAATTTTGAAATTCTCGTGTCCGCGTCTTCGACACGCGATTAGCCGCGTGGTTCTTAGAAACCTCGCTTTCCAAACAAGGGAAAGTATTGGTAGGCGTTGATGTACGTGTGCTAGGGCTCGAGCTTCTGCGTGACGGGACTGCGGGATCGCTACCGTACCGCGAATCAGGTTCATTGTGCTGCGAGACAAAGATCCCCCGCGGAAATGGTTAGGCGATTCGTCTGTTGTAATTGCGGCGTTATTAGTCTTTAACCCCTTCGAGCAGTTTAACGATCACCGGAGAATTGTCCGCCAGGGCGAGCGAATTTATGCCTTTTCGTTCTTTGTCGCGCGCCGGATTGTCGCTTCCGATGAAATTTCTTGGAATATTATTACATTCGAGCGGTAGTCTCCAAATAGGCGGCGGTTCCCGAGAAGATCCGACGAAAGACGGTTTCGGAGCTGCCTGGAGTGCGTTGGTTCTAAGGCGCGCGCGGGCTGAGTCTAAATCAGGCTCTCCCGAACTCGATAAAAGTCCTCGCTTATACGCGACGGTTCTTCAGTTATTCCTTACTACGCTCACGTATAGATAAACGTGCTCCCGAGGCATTCGAGCGATAATAAAAACCGTTGCGTCAAAACCTCTCAATAAAATTTCTCAAGGAAATAAGATTTTTCATGTTATTTATATTAGAATGATAAATATTTATTACGCATACCTGTTGGACGTAATATAAAAAAATACTCGCCGAACCGTCTTAATCTCGACTATACAGGGTGTATTAAAGCCACCGGACGTCCTTTTAATCACAAATTCTTTAGAAAATTTCAAGACGACCGTCTAATACAAAAATGTCGAGGCTATAATGGCTTTTAAATAATAAACGGTTATATTT
>NW_011967112.1:183714-206098 GCF_000949405.1 Vollenhovia emeryi | reverse complement strand
TGAAATTTTCGCGTTTATGTATGGGTGTGATGTATCGTAGTAGTGTGTCCGTGTGCTCATGTATATGCTGCGTTTCGTGTTTAGATGGCGCACACCATCAAAGGCCTCGGCCTTGGGGGATCCTCTTAAGGATGTATGTTACTTAAGTTAAAATAGAAGGAAAATGCTGAAATTTTACAGAAGTTGTACATTTATATACCATGAAAACCTGTGATAAATTTTGGATCAATTGACTGATTCGTTTTCAAGTTATTAATTTTTTAAAATTTTATGTGCGTTCCAGACAAGACGCTGTCCAAAATAGAAATATAGGGTACCTTTTATAAGACGTCTTATGATGTTACGTGTACAAGATGTCTTAATGATATCTGTAAAATGTCTTATATTCCGATTTTAAACAACATATTGTTTGTAGATTGACAGGTTATGAAACATTTTTCTGTCTATATGCAGATTATATATGTCAGATTTTTGTTTTTAGCAGTTGGATTCATGGCAAATTCCCAGCCAAAAGTTTTTAACCGCTATTAAGAATATTTATAAATACGCTGTCAATAATTATAAAAAGAGGTTGAAGTTATTTAAATCAGTAAAATTAACATCTTTGTTATAATATTCAATAATAGCCAGCCGTTAAAGTATGCATACAACCGATATATATTGAATTTTTAAGATTACTGTATTTTTTGCTGGGAAGGTATACGTAATACATCCTTAAGATTAAAATATTCCTCTGTCTATAATAAATACGTTTGACGCTATATCGATCCTAATTTATGATACATCGAAGTGTAATAGCATTGGATCCGGAAATTGTTTCTGTGGGTGCAGACTTGGTAAGAGATCTCGTTGCACCTCGTTGCGACACTATGATACGACCAATGTAGAACCGGCTAAAGACCATTCTACAATTGCGTAAACGTTGTTGTAGGGTTGTAGGAGTAGAAGTAGTAGTAGGTGTTGTACAACAAAGTAATATACAATAGAGTAAGATACATCGTAATTGAATTAGCCATTTACGTTCTATATCGTTGTAGTCGTGAAAGATGAAGTTCAGCCATCTTTTACAACAGGCTTTACAGTCGGAAATGCTAGTTTAAGACTGTGTTTTACAACACTGTACAATCGCTAACAACCACGTTTACGCAATTGTAGAATGGCCTTAAGACGTACTCATGTTTGTAAGAAAGTAAGGAAAATAGATCGTTATCGTTTCTTAGGAACTTTTTATCTATTTGTTAGTCTGTTTCTGTTTTTAAAGGCACAAATGTATTTTGATCTCGTATGAAAGTCAGACTTGGTGAGAGATCCCGTTGCACCTTGTAACTCTAGGATTCCTGTTTGCATCTATTTTACGTGAAATCCGAATGGCTCCAGCTGCACGGGGATCTCGTAAACGGAAGTCAGCTTTGAGCCACAATCCAACGAACCCGCGCCTCTTCCTCCCGTTCTCCTCCTCCTTCTCCACCTCCTCGTCGTCGAGGAGGAGTTATTTCTGACGCTCGCGCCCCGCGGATCGCTCGATCGCTGTAACACTAACCGCGGATGCACCCTGACATTTTCGCAACGCGAGGAATGTTTTCCGTGCCACTCGATGTCAGGAATTTACGGCCGCGCCGTAGATTTGTGGAGCCGAACCCGACGGTCCGTCTCCCAGTCCTGTCTCGTCCTCGTTGCTGAAACGCACGTGAGGACATCGCGGCAGGATGACGTGTCCCGTAGAAGCAACGTGACCAAGGTCTGCCCCGTTTCCTTTTTTCGGGTATGCCGTCACGGTATGACATCAGCAGGGCGAAAAAGCGCGCTTGCGATGCAAGATGGATTTGCGGTTTTCACACATCCGTTATTCCCCCCGTGGATCACGTCGGCGTTGCTCGAATCGCCAATGTGAAAATGAGACCTGCTGCGGTAAACGTGGGGCTTTCCTGTTTCGCAATCCGATGAGTCGCTGCATTTCCACGCTGCGACTTGCGACAGAAAAGATTCGACTGGCTGACTCCGGCGTGCAAATGCGTACCGGAACTGTCGATCGAACTTTTCGTTCAGCTGGCGAACTCGTTAAATTCAAGATGGACTTATTTTTGACAAAATCATCACACAGCACGTTTCTCTTTTTCAATTAAGAATGTCCTTTAATAACATCTTTACGTAATCCCAGCTATCGACTTAATAGAGAACGAGAGGAAAGTCTGGAGAAGGAAAGATTGTTTCGTAAGATTCGTGATTTGAATGCAATTTTGCCATTTCCTACGAAGGCGTATTTCCAAGTAATAAACTTACTCGGGGAAACGAGGTACGTAAGACAAATTACAGGGCTGGGTTAAAAATGTTAGCGAGACCATCGGTGGCAAACCACACCCTGATGTATTTCGTGTACCCGATCAATTTAAATCATTGTGCCGTTCCTTCGATCAATGTCCTCAATCTCGCCTTTCAATTAAGGTTGTCAATGTTTCGACATTCTACTTCGTATGCTTTAACGAACATTTTGAAGCTGTAATTACCTGCCAAAATGAACGTTACAATAATTCTGTATAGAAATAGAAGGCCGATTCTGACTGATAAGAATTTAAAAGAGAAAAAGGATTTAGGCATTTTAATTTTAGAATCAATCATACAATTTCGCGTACGTTTATCAAAAATATGGAATTTCCTCCACATGTTGAAAGAAACTATGCGTAATAACGTGTACAGATAAAAATTAATGATATGTAATTCTTAAACGACCTGGCCAGTGTTTTTATTTAAAAAACACTACAACGTTTCGGTCCCAGATTTGCACCCTTTTCAAGTAATCTGTTCACACAATTATTAATGATTTTATATCGTTTGTTCGGCCAATATCAACATACACATCTCTCTTGACACTTTTACTCGTGTTTAACAATTAACGGTGCAACTTCAATTGACTCTGCACTCTTCAACCAAAGGGTGCAATCATTTTTTACTAATATGGCAATGACTCTCTTGTACACAGCTTACCGACATAGTGATATTGGCCGAACAGACGATATGAGATCGTTAATAATTTTGTGAACAGATTAGGCTCCCAAATCTGGGACCGAAACGTAGTTTTAAATAAAAACATTGACCAGCGTAGGTCGTTAAAAAATTGCATACCGTCGGTTTTAAACTACTGGCGATATTGAATCTATTTGTGAGATAAAAGTACTTAAATATGCAGCGTAATGAATAACGAATTATTTTACGAATTGCCGACGCGTGATCTTTTTCGAAAAATAAAGTAGGTGGCCACATTGCGAGTGACATACATACACGCACCGCGAAGTGAATATAAACTATGAACGCAATGTTCCGCGACATTAGGCCGACTGAAAGAGTGCGTGGGTGCCTCTGGAGCTACGTGGATTGAGCAATGGGACACCGTGGCGCCTAGTCACATGTATAGACCAAGTCTCTGCTAAGGGAGTGCTGGATGGAATCGCGAGGGTTGAAATCTAACTAGGGCGCGGGGTGGTACCGGCATGCCATTAGTCGGCCTCTAGATTCATGGACATCTCCCCCGCATAATCTCTACGGATCTTTCGTACATTTATTTTCCTGAGATAAAATGTTCAAGTAAATATAGTCTTTTAATATAAAAAGAACAATGTATCTGCGTACAATATTCAAGACTTTTACGTGGATGCCTGAAGATCGTGGACAATTATTATCATCGTCAATTTGTATAATTGGAATTGGAGGAAAGTCCTCTATTATGAGACATGGCAAGTTTTCAACACCCCAATTCAATCACAAATCTTTCGTCGCAACGACTATACGATCTTACAATGAATTTTCCACTAAACAGATTTTGCTCCAAGGGCAATAAATTCATGGTGGAATCAACTCTGACGATGCCTATTAATTAATTTCACAGAAACCCCGCTATTAGAATTCTATCTCGTAACAGGGGACTTTCCTCTATATTCAACGTATTTATTCGACTTTTTGCTATGTTGCCTTTATCTATTTATTGATCAAGAATCTCCTACACAATACCTTTTGTCAGTTCAGTCTTGTTGTTGTGTTTAACAATGATTTGAAAACTTATTTACTTTAAATTTAATCGAAATAATTTAATGCAAGCTAATACGATTCGCGTACGTACATTTTACATAGTATAAAGCGTCCACTAATCGTTAAAGTTGCAACGGCTCGCGTCGACGATTCCAATCACGACGAGCGACGATTTAACGATCTTAATTCGTAATTACCGGATGCTTCTTGCCGTTTACTCGACTCGACTGAGCACCGACAGTCAGGTTCGACCCATTTCTTCCACGTGCACAGGGTGTGGTTACATCAGTTCAAATCGAACAGCGTGTACAATGCCCTGGTGTGGAAATGTCGTGCTCTGTGAAAAGAAAAAAAAGAGACAAACTGATAGCAAACACGCGATGGGTTCTCCTCGACCGGTTTGGTCGCGATTTCCGTTTCTCGTTGCCGGCTGGAAGTCGGCGAAATAGCGTTGTTGAAAAAGGGCCGATCCCGAGGAGAGTACACTGTTGGAAAGCTGTGCATGCTTGTACCTCGCACTTACGCCCCGTCCCTCGAAATCAAGCTCGCGCGATTGCACCGCAAATTTAATTTCGACCGCCGCATCCCTCTTGGCTTTCGGACACGATGGTCTGCGGTTTCGATCGACCGCCCGATCGCCATCGAACGAGTTACGGGCCGACCCGGGCCGACCACTGGTATTCGCGGTCCAGCGAATTAACGGTTTCGGCGATCGAACCGTCGCTTCTCGCGAAAGCACGATTGGTTTCGCATTGATGCTCCTGATACCTTCCCTGAGCAGCCACACGAATGTCTATCGTCATCGACGTAATTCCATAGGAAATAGAGGCTTTATTGATTTTATTCGATAAGCGAGCAAGCGGTACTTTTTCCGGGATTGAATTTCATCGACTCCCGATTATTCTTGATGTATTTTACAATTAAGAAGACATATCTCACTGAACAATTTAATAGAGGCTTAGTAAATTAGAAGTTGTTACTTTCTACGTTTGAAAGCCACCCAGAAAACATTTGTGTATGTACCACATCTGCTTGGAGTTTTCATGTATACACAATTTATAAAAATTGAAGTACTATTGCAACAGCATATTCTTGACACCAAATCAAGTCAGAAAGTCCTGTATCATTTTTCCTTACGATAAACAGTTATCGAGATATCGTATGTGAATATTGAAAAAGTTGCCAAGTTTTCTTTGAATATCTAAAAAATTATTAGACAAATAAAAAAACGTTTCAGACAAAAGTTGTTCCAATTAATTTAATAGAAGAAGATGATATAATAAAAAAATCAAGATTGCCTTCATGTAACGTTCAAACGACTATCCAAGGTCAAGCCAATAATACCATCTTATGTCCCCCTTGAAACCATGTAACTTTTGTCTCACACATTTGTTTCTAAAATGCATAGTTTTTTGAAAAATTTTGGGGTTTCCATACTTTTTCCTCATCCTGTATAATAAAAGGCGGGGAATATTACTTCCAATATAAATACGATTATTACTATTACACATAGTTATTCGAAATTTTACTTGCGCTTGTTATTGCAATATTTATAGTACACCTTATACCGAATTAAAAGCTCGTTTCGGTTTATGACAACCATATCATATGTTGCACGGACCAATATTGCGTCTATGAGAGCTATAATACATTGTTAGGTCAACCATAACTTACGTAATTGGAAGAATTATAAAAATGTGGCTGGCTCTTAAAATGACTATAAATTATAGTGAGATTGTAACTGCGACCACTTTTTTTTCTGTCGGTGTGCACGAGCTAGCCACTTGCGTGCAAAAACACAGACGTGCGAGCAAAACTCAGGCAAATCTCGTGCAAGTTTACACGCATAAGACAAGCAGCGCGCAAGAATTGTTATCTGGGCACTGAGATCATACCGTATCTTCTTTAATTACAGGCCTGTGCAAGCCGACTAAGAGTATAGAGGAACAGGATTACGAGGATGATACTCCTGTCGACGAAGAGGATGAGGACGACGAGGACGAAGAGACTGACAATACCGGTACCGCCGAGGCGCCTCCGCAAATCTTATCACAGCCAATGAGCATTCAAGTAGAAGCAGGAAGCACCGTCAAACTGCCTTGTCAAGTGATCCACACAGGTTCGTAGAACAGCGGCGGTTCCTTTTACTTGTCGAGCCTTAAAGAAATGCTACAATTTTAACTTGGGTCCTTTAAGATATAAAATCAATTAGAAATTAAAGAGGCCGTTTAGGACCGGGCCAGTTAAATTAAATTAACAAGTGAATTAATTCACTTATTAATTTAATTTAACTGGCTACTTACACCTATGCCCGGTCCTAAACGGCCTCTTTAATTTCTAATTGATTTTATATCTTAAAGAAATGTCTGTCTTCCCAAAACTTATCTTCTAATTTCTATTCAAAGTTGCTCAGTATTTGGTCGGGCCTTTCTATGGCGGGGAAAATATTTCGTTAGTGAGAGAACAAGTGAAATAATTAAGGAACTTGAGTCAATCCCCGTGCACAATCATCTCCCGCTCATCGCGGACTATTTCAGAAAATTACGTGGTCGCGTGGCTGAAGGACGACAAGTATCTGTACGTCGAGACGCAGCCGCACACGGAAAACAAGAGGATTGTACGATTGCCGAATAACACCCTGGTGATCTACAACGCGTCGGTCGAGGACACCTCCGACGAGTACAAATGCAGCATCCTGCGAAAGCCCGACACCATAGATTTGAACTATCGTCTGCGGGTTTACGAAAGGCCGTACCAAGAATCTGCGACCCCGCCGCCCCAGCACTCGCACAAGGGGATCATACGCGTGATACCCTCGAAGAAAGTCGACGTGGCCCTGGGCCATGATCTCAGGCTCGCTTGCGAGACTGACATACAGCCACCGCCCGAGATCAAGTGGTTCATCGAGGTGAAACGTCGTTGAAAATATCACCGATAACTCTAATGCCGTCAATCTTATCGCGCGTCTTATCGCTGGCAAAGCGTCGCGATATTCATTATGTATAGACGCTAAACCTAGGCGTTTTAAGGAGGCAAGACTGATTTCGTCGTTTCCTTTGCTTTAGAATAAGAAGGTGGACGGTTACGATCCCGACGTGAGCCTGGACGGAAACTCCATCAGGATAAACCACGTGAACGAGACTCACAGCGGCCTGTACCAGTGCCTCGCCGAGGATGGTTCGAAAACACCGGCGATGGAGGCAATCACTGTCTTCGTGCACTGTGAGTCGATTGCTCATTCGCGTTTTGCCCGGCCGTCGAAGCCGTCCGTTCTGTATAAACGTATTGACGCGATTCGTTTTCGTGATAGACAAACCTAGGATCAAGGTGGAGAAAAACGTAGCCTACAGCGGCACGGGTATGGAATCGGAACTGGCGTGTATCGTGAGCGCCTATCCCGCGGCACGCGTAAGCTGGTATAAAGGCGACAAGCAAATTCCGAACAAGAAAGGTACGATGCATACCGAGATACCAATGAAGGGCAACAAGACCAAGCACATTTTGAAGATCTTCCATACTTCGACACGGGACTTTGGCGACTACAGGTGTAAGGCGGAGAATAATCTCGGTTACGATATTAAATCTGTTCTCTTAACAGGTATACAATTGCTATTACATAAAATAATATATATATAAATAGTACGATTTATAGATGTAAATATTGTTTTAAACAAATTATATAAAACGAATGTAAGATTGACATCCGTGTAAAATTAATATGCCGCAAGAGATTTGGTTTCACTTTCGTGAATCGCTAGAGAATAGCTTGGCAAAAAAATTTCACTCGCAAAACTGATTTTAGGAGTGCCCTCGCCAGCGTCGGTATATGGCGCTGAAATGATCGATGATGGAATTATTCTAAAGTGGCGACTGGAGAGTTATTCGCCGATCAATGAGTACAAGGTAAATTTGCGATGCTTACCAAGAAGACGCATTCTATTAGAATTTCTAAAGTAAAGTATACAATTAACGCTCGGCACAATGTTTCCACTTACAGTTACAGTATCGTCGCAAAGGCGATCCGAAATGGAACTTTGTCGATCTTGAAGTTAAAGACGGCAAGGGAAGTCAATTTGTCATAGAGTCTCCGATTCGAGAACTTCAGCGTGGGTCCTACGAGGCAATCCTAACGGCCAGAAATGCCATCGGATGGTCTCTAGACTCATCGCCGCATACATTTTCTAGTGGTGCGTACACTTTTATATATTTATGCTAATCAATGCTATATATTTGTAACTTATGCCTCTTTATGCACAGTATTGTACTGTAGATGAAAAATCATTATACAAAGATTTGATTAATCACATTGATTTATAATTTGATTATTAAATTAAGTCACACAGTTCTTTTCTTGTTTCCTCTCTTTTCTTTCGTTTCTTGTTTTTATTAAAGCTTTTTGTTTTCTGGTTTCTTTCTTAGATTATCCACCTGACTTGGCACTAAAGGGTACGAATTCAGTTTTTAACATTGTTTTATTTTCCTCTGAAATAGAACATTTGTCATTTTGAATAATCTCTTTCATTGTCAGTTCTTAATTTTCTCTTCACTTACAGAAGGAAATTCGGCAACTATTCGATCTTCCGGAATTCTTCTAACGTTGATCCTAGTCCTTTTATCTTGTGCCTTCACAAGTCTGTAACTCTTTACTTAAATTTAAAGTACGTAGGTAAGTACAATGATGTAAATCTATGAACGATAAAAGTTTATGGCGAACTTTTTCAAGTAACTTATTTATTTGTCACGCAGATAAATTGCTGCAGCCAAAGCAACACCTGCAAACGTTATGGTGGATTTATTAGTGTAGGAACACTTAGGGGAGACACAGCTCACGCATATATTCTCGATGCAAATTCCCCCTCACCTTCTTACCGGGATATATTTTACGTATTGTACATGTAATAAAATCTTTTCAAGTCTAGCGTTATAGAAGGCACATTAATATACAATATATTCTATGTAGGGAATATTCCGTGATGAATATTGGCATACAACTCGCCTAGGTGTTCCATTAAGACGCATTGTAAATGAAAAAGATGAGCATTTTAATTGTACTCCGTAAAATCACGAGTAATTATTAAGGGATATTGTACTTTAAAATATCTACATAATTTATATATCTTTATCATACACACATATACATGCACATATACGTACGTATGTACGTACATGTATACGTGTGTACGTGTACACATAATATAGTATTCACTATACATGCGTAAGCTCACAGAGACACACAATCATATTATTATAATTTATTTTTGTATGCTTAAGATTATTAGAAACGTGTTCAAAGAAGTCGCTTGGTGCCATGTACACGGGTCTACTACTTCCGAAAAATCATGTATAGAATCTGATCTGTTGTCCACAGTGCACACGTGGAAAGAGCATGTACCTAAAATAATGTAGTAGGAAGAGAAAGTAAATATTGTAGAAACGTACGCTGTTGCGATATAATATAACGTGTATAACCGAGTCGACGAGAGGCACAAAGTTGGAAGCACTCATACTGCAATTGTCACACAAGAATTATTCATTAACATTACGTCCACGTTCCCGTATGTTTGCTCCCAATGAAAGTGAATCTTTCTTTCTTTCTTTCTTTTTTATTTACTCCTACGTTTCTCGAATATGTATAATGTGACGCGCGAGTAATGAATGTGATTGGAGCGAGTATGCGAAAGAGTGACGTTCTATAGTGTTTTCCACAATAATTGCTAGCTTTTAGTGCCGATATGTTGTTATATTGATTTATAATTAATGTTATATGCAGTACTATAAGTAACCATAATTATATGAGAAACTGCCCAATTCAAAACGGTGTGCTTGTCGCAAATGTTACAACGTAATAATGCATAAAACAGCCATATCTCTTCTAAAGTATTCGGGACATTATTTACGCAACAATAAGCCTATGTATAATTTTACTATCCTTAAAGACAAAACATCCTGTTTTTTAAATAATCGTAAATGTGTACGTAATTATATATTATTGCATGGTTACTATAAACATTCGATTATTTTGTTTCATCGCCTTATAGACTATTGCAATAGCGATAAAATTTTTAATCACGTTTTTATAAAAGATATAAACAGGATTATTAGGAATCGCTATCAAAGCACGATTTCATATTGTACTTATTGTATCACGTTTATTTTGAAGATTCTTTATATCCATGATTTTACAAAATACGTAAGATTTATTTTTAGGAACGAAAATGGCTATGGGAAAGTTGCAACTAAAAATGAACATAGAAAAATTACATCTCTGTTCTCAGTCTGTTTGATTATTAATTATTGAAAGTTTTGTAAGTGTAAACAATTTAACGAAAACGAATTATTTATACAAATTAATTGACTTGAAATTGTAAAAACGCATGTATTTTGTACCTTTTCAGTTTTCGAAGAATTGTATTATATAATCCAAACGAACATAATTTTATGCAATTTTATCTTATACATATGTATAGATTTGAAAGTTTATTTTAAAACATGTCGACAATATCTATAAGAAAAATTGTTAGAGTGCTTATAAAATATATTAATACGCAACACACCTGATGTGCATATGAATATAGCTTCTTGTTGCCTTAATCAATGTAACATGTACAATCAAGAAAAACGAAAGAATGTTAATTCGTAAAATTATACTTGCAGATATACATAATAAACAAGGTAAATGAAAACGTACTGCGTTTTATTGTAAATGACTGGATACAATTCTTTGGGAAACAGTGTAAAAATTTATATAACTCGTTTCTAGATATACGCATATCTGCGGCACAATATCAAATGTTTAACTAGTTTTACATCTATAAGACAAAATAGATTTTGAATTAAATAAAATACGAATTATTTCATATTTGTACTTGGCTCGAGTCTCAATTACAATTTGAATAATTATGCACTTCAAATTTCAAAATCTTCCTCGGCAGCTGGCAATATTACAGTCGTTGCAATCAAAGGTTTCGGATTTGATTTCTTGCAGAGTAATATTTTGACTTTCCCTGATAGTTGACCCTTCAAGTTTGCACTAATAGCTAACGGTATAGGCACCGCACTTGGCAGCAAGGGTAAATCTATCACACGAGGATTGACATCAGTATCCTCGGCTCTACAGAGAATATATAATTCCGTTGGGGACAAACCTTCAGAAATATTTGTCACTATAACACGAATCATATAATTGGGGCCCAAACCGAGAACGTTTGTCTCCAATGTGATAGGATTCGGTCCTAATACTTGATTTTCGCCCAATTGCTCGGACGCTTGTTTAGCCGTTGACAAGCGTAAGCGGAGAAAGCCTTGCTGAAATGTATTATGTATTTTCTTCGCCTCGGCTCTCTCCCTTATTGTTTGATCGACAAACAATCGTGTTTTCTTCGGTATCGAGAACTTTGACGTGCTACTCGATGACGAACCCGATATCGAATTGTTTGTATTAAAGTCGGCAGTGCGCTTCAGGATTTTCATGCATAAACCACCGCCGACAGTGACCATAGCTATGGTCCGTTCCTCTTGTCCCATTCGTCCATACTGCATTTGTAAAAAAAAAAAAAAGATTATATATTTTGTATCGCTTTAATACATGTAAAGAATGGAATACCTTAAGAGCAGATACAGGCTCCATCATTTTCACCGTGTCTACGTGATGTTTTCCATCATAAATGCGAATTCCATAGCCTACTGTGCTTACAGCTAACAACGACAGTCCACTTTGCGGCACTGGTAAACTGGCTAGATCTAATATTATACCGGGAATATTGATCTGCCACAATTTTATCCCCTGTAAAAAGGTCGGTAAGAGATTTAATATAAAATTTCGTAATATGTATGTTAAAATATTCTTCTCAAGCGTACTCTTTTTGAAAGTCCCAATAGAGTACCGTCCATAATAGCTACTGCCGCTCCTTCAGAAGTGAGAACGGATATAGCCACTGCCGGCGCGGGCAACGTTTCCCAAAGTTTCACCGGACTTCCTCTCCTGATCGCGCCTATTTTTCCATCTCTTCCGGTAACTATTATGCGACCGTCACCCGTCCATAAGCCGCAACTGGCAAATGCCGCTGGTTGCCACTCCAGCTTCTGCTTATCCATAACTGTAAAAGCTCTGCATGGCAATGAAATAATATACGTGCACGATACGCCGGAAATATCTCATTAACGAATGCATTCCTAATCGTGCAAGAAAATACCTGGGGTCCAAGATAAGAACTTCGCCAGCCTCGGTTCCTAGTACAAGACAGCTACTAGCGGGATCGTTCCACGAGTCCCTGCGAATTATCGCGATTGCCGTCAAGGCGTTGGCTTTGACAAGCGGCACCCGTCTATATTGCTCTGCGAAACTCAGTCGTAAGTTATTGTCCAAAGAGAGAAACTTCAAAGTACGAGGAGAGAGAAACGCCGCGCCAAGTTCCTTCAGTAACAGCTCCAAATCGTCCGCGAGAGTCAGCACGTTTAATTCCTCATCCAGTCCGCATTTGTGCCAAATCTACGTCAAATGATTAAAACGCTATCTGTGTCCAGAATATAGACGTCACACATAAAATTGACTTAGGACGGTCCTGTTGTAGGAACACTATTATTCTGTATTCAACAAAGGGTATACACCTCTCGTTCCTTTGGATGAGCTTCGATGTGTGGTAGACAATATTTGAAAAAGGGTCTCATATTTTTGAAAATAAATACGCCAGCTCCGGCCCCTACAGCGACCACGGACGATCGAGGTTCGCCGTTTTCCGTATAAAACCCGACTATCCCACAGGGTGGATCTATCATGTTATGCTCGGTTATCTGATCGCCTCCTTTATACACTCGTATCTAAAAATGAGCAAGCAATGTATCGTAGGTGAGTAAAATTCAGAAAAGAGACTGTACAAATGTTTCTATGTCGCTCGCTGATTCTAATTTAATTCGACATAAATTTTTAAGATTTATAAAATCGTGTTGAATAACAAAATATCCACTTTAATTCGTAGAAAGATGCAATTGCTCTTTCACCCTTTTCGTGTTTTCTCTCTAAACCCTGATGGAAAAATTTTGCTGAAAACGCAATGAAATTTGCTGAAATTTGGTTGAAAATCTCTTGCAATTGACCCAATTTCATTATCATTTCAGCAATTTCTCATTAAACAATTTATTTTCAGTGAAATTCTGCAAATTTCATAATATACAACATTTCTAAAATTTTTTCACTAATTTTTAGTAATATTAATTAACTATCATCTAATTTCACAGTATTTCATTGAATTTCATAACGAAACTTATGATTTATTTTGAAATGGTTTCAACAAGTTTCCAATAACTTTCATTTCACTTTTCATCAATTTCATTACATATTTTCAGCAAAATTTTTCCATCAGGGTATCCCTGATAATATCAAAACAAATCATAAGTTTCGTTATGAAATTCAATGAAATACTGTGAAATTAGATGAAAGTTAATTAATATTACTAAAAATTCGTGAAAAAAATTTTGAAATGTATATTATGAAATTTGCAGAATTTCACTGAAAATAAATTTTTTAATGAAAAATTGCTGAAATAATAATGAAATTGGGTCAATTGCAAGAAATTTTCAACTAAATTTCAGCAAATTTCATTACGTTTTCAGCAAAATTTTTCCATCAGGGAATTCCTTATTTTCTTGTAGTGTTCTACTACGATACGATAAAACTGTTTACGTTATCGTATCATTTTCTTGCAGTACAGCGCGCTGTACCTTTGTCGAATCGCTTCCAACTGGTCCCAGATCAGCACAAATAAGTCTAGCGTCTCCATCGCCGCTTATATCCAGCATATCGAGCCCACCTGGCAGAGAAAATAAACCAGCACTTGGTTCCCAAAGTGCTTCCAACCAGCGGCTCATCCCAAGTCCTCCAAGAGATTTATGATCAGCTCTAAGAAAGAATTTATTCGATAAGGATGAAAATATAACGAGCAGATGTCGATACCTTTATTTACAACTGATTATCAGAATATTTCTTACCTTAAACCGTGCATGCTAAGCAAACTTCAACGATTTATCTTTGTATATAAATAGTGAACCATTTACAGCTTAATTACCGAATTAGTTTTCCCATTTATGTCTAATGTTATGTTAACTATATACATATTGCACATTTCAAACTGGGATATAGTTTTTTTAACTTTTTACATGTTTCATCAATTCTATAACCTGACACACTGATAATCACAGGACCATATGCGTTAGAAAATTACAATTACAGAATGACACGTGCTTTGTTTATGTGTTCGTCTCCATAGAAACCTTCAAGTTCAAATACCGCGAAGGTAGAAAATTCAAAACTCGCAGAGATACCAGCTGTCGTTTCTCTTCGCCCAGCAGGAATTTTAAAAAACTACGCACTTAGATTTCCTACCCTTTCTAACTGTTCCTAGGAAATTTGTAACCATCTTAATTGGTGCCAATATGGAAAGAGCGGAAAATATGAAATACATTATTAAAAGTTCACTTCCGTCTAGCTGTTTGTTCGGAAAAATTGAATACTTGTAAAAAAACTGTAGCACTTTTACAACTGTTTTATTTTGTTGAAACATTGTTCAAGTATACGGAACCAAGTTCATTTTTAAAGTAGAACGTATACGCACACAGAAGCCGTATCAAACTTCGTAATATGATAAAATAACATTTTATTGGAACAAAATGTATACTTTGCATATAAAATTACTTTATTGTATGAAAAATAACCGACAAATGTCTAATGTAAAATAATACATGTATAAATACACTCGCAGTGTCAATCTTCATATAATACTGATAATATTCCTGAATGAGTCTGTAATGAAAACATGTCGACAATGATCGAAATTCTAAATCCATGTAAGCAACATTATTTGTCACATTAGTTTTACATTCATATATGTCATATAACGTTTTCAAAAATTTATAACTAAACCTATGTAATGTATCCCCACACAGCAAAACAAGTTTCAGAAAGCTTTCCGAAAGATAACTTGGAAATTAATATTGATATGTAAAATTGAAATCATTCAGAAATATCTTTGAAACGTTTCATCAAAATCACATGTCATTGAAAGCTTTCCAAAAGATACCTTGGAAATTAATACTGAAATGTAACATTGAAATCATTCAGAAGTATTTCTGAAACGTTTTATCGAAATCATTTATGAACCTTCTCACTGAAATATTTCAGAAATATTACAAAACATTTCAGAGAAATATTTCGTACGTAATCTCTAAAACATGTTATTGAAAGCTATCCAACATATAACTTGGAAATTAATAGTGAAATGTAAGATAGAAATCATTCAGAAATATTTCTCTGAAATGTTTCTATTTTTCTATTTCTATAAATGTTTCTATTTCTCAGAAATATCACGAAACATTTCAGAGAAATATTTCGTACGTAATCTCTAAAACATATATTATTGAAAGCTATCCAACATATAACTTGGAAATTAATATTGAAATGTAATATAGAAATCATTCAGAAATATTTCTGAAGCATTTAAGAAATATTTCCGAAGCATTTAAGAGATATTTCTGAAGCATTTCAGAAATATTTCAGAAACATTTATGATATCTCATCTACGCGAACATTTCATGTATCTGAAACATGTTTGAAATATTTTTTTGAAAGGTTTCTTATTTCATTGACAGCTTTTTGAGAGCTTTCTGAAATATTTCGGTGCTGTGTGGGTTAGGAGGTTCGGAAGGTTTTCGCTGTTTCTTCCTCTTAAAATACCCATTTGTTACAATAACAAAATGAATGATCTTATTAGTCAAAGTTTTTTGCCCTCAGTAGCTATGACTTTTTCCCATTTTTCTGGCAAAAGTTGGATTCCGCGTCGACAGAACAGCTTGTTTTTTGAGTGGACAAAGTAGTATCGTTTGTACTCTCGAAATATGCAGCTAGAAGCCATCTAAATATGAGCGACGAAAGCTTTCCGAACCTCCTAATAAAAGAGAGGCTTTTTAAAATATACTTATTAGTTTAACATTTAATTCTCCATAGCCATAAACACGTATGCACAATTGAGAGCATTGATACTATTCAGTGCGCTCGCATTCAGTCTTCATCGTGATTCACTGTCTGTCATGTTTGCTCGTAAAATAAAATAGTTAAACTATGTCATTAATTATAATATATAAATAAAATATAACTATATAAACTATACAACTCTGTAAATATTATAAAGATACGGACTGCCAAATGTAAACATACCAAACGATATTAATACCCTTAATTGCACATATACGTACGTACATATATCTATACTACTAATTAGGAAGCCCTCTGTATGTCTGTGTAGGTGTGTAGGTGTTTCTGTGTGTGCACCTTACGTACATACATACGTATCTGTGTATACTGTAGATATATGTAACAAATGATAGAGCACATGTCTGAGTAATGACCTTAAAGCTATTTGAACACAGCCAACAGTCACATTAATTATATCAGGCCTGTGGTCGGTTTGCCCATTTCGGCCGACTTTGCTTATTTTGCTAGATGCTAGGCTGACTTCGCGAAATAAGCAAAATCGGCCGAAATGGGCAAACCGACCACAGGCCTGAATTATATGATATCACACCTATGCACAGAATGACATACAAATGATTATTTTAAGTATAGTTTAAAAAATACTCAATTAATGAGATTTCTGAAAAAAAACAACACACATAATCTATACTTAAATAATAATTATTTTAACGGAGCAATGTTGATAATGGAGATGGCGGCAATGACGGCGATGGAGGCCTCGCCGCAAGAGTTTCCAGCTCACTACAATGAAATTGACACACGGAGCTAGATGTGCTTAGAGTTGATTCCGAAAGCATTCCTCGTCCTTTATAAGTCTTCCTCGCTCGATTATTATCCTTGTCAGTTTCAATTACACCATCTTCGTATTTGTGATAACAAATTGATAATATTTTCAATCTGCAAAGAGCGCAAATTAAATCACTGATTAATATAATTTGTATCTTGCGACACTCGACTGCTTCATTCTAAAGTGGATTTTTTTTTATATAAACTTTGTATGATAAAAACTCATCACCTGGGATATTCGAACTGAGCAAAGCGTGAAGAAGGTCCTACAACTGCTAACATCGAGCATAGAAACAACGTCGCGTATATCCAGCTTACACCCATCACGAGTAATAAAAAGACACCGATTTGTATATATGCCAACACCTGAGAAGGTAACATTAAAGCGCCCGCAGCTCCGGTTGTAATTGCTGCCATAAGAGTAGGACCGCCCATCTGTTGCAACGCGGTCTTTACTCGGTCTATTTTCTTTTCAGACATGCATGCTTTGTAACTCACAGCGTAGTGTAAGCTGAAGTCTACAGCAAGACCTAGCAGAACAAAATATTCACAAATATTATTAATTTCACCAACAATTTAAATACGTCTTTGTTAACGTTATTTAAATAGCACTTGCCTATGGTTGTAGATATTGCAATACTTTCTAGAACGTTGAGTGTCCACCCAAGAAGAATAAGCATTGCAACTGTTACTATTATTACAGCACCAATAGCTACAATTGCATATAGGCTGATGAGAGGATTTAAGGTCACCATTGCTACTACTATCAGTGCCAAAGTTAGCGACACTGCCATTGCCGATATGGTTCCTTCGTATAATGTACGCTGAAGCTCATAAAATTCTAGATGGCTGATAAACCATCCACCTCGCATCCCCTTAGGCGCGGATCGTAATTGATTCTGCATCCAACTTTCAACCTATTAATTAAATTCGAGAATTAAACTTTGCTTCGAAGACTCAAATTTCTGCAAACGTGCACATGCAATACCGAGCAAACAGTACTTGCCTGGTGATAAAATGTATCCATAGTTGCAAACGAGAGGCTATATGAATGTGTGCTATCGTATTCGACAATAAGCGCTTTAATTTTAGGCGTTACTTTAATCGCGAGTGTATCGTTTGACGTCAACAATGGATCTTTGGCAAACTTTGGACCGGCAAAAAGTGGACCGTTCTGTGTCCACAAATTAGGCGTGCGATGTAACCTGACGCTAGCTTCAGCTGTACAGTGTTGCAGAACATCGGGCTCATATGGAAATGTACTACTATTACAACACGGCGCGTAATTGATCTGAGGATCAATAGGATCCTTACAATCCCTTTCCATCCACGAGTATAAAGATTCGATAAAGCAGTTAGACAACAAAGGTCCCAGGGTGCTGCGGTAAAAAGGTTGACTTCGTAAATTTCGGCAAAATCTATGAAGCCACAATTGAGCCTTTGGGTCAGAGATATTGAAAGTCTCGTCCCACTCTAGTGTGCCTTTTTTACTAGGATCGAGGTAATCACCATTGTCAACTGGTTTTATGCCCCAGACAAATCTTAGTGGTAGAACCGCATTATCTCCGCCAGTCTGCAACGAATCAAGTACATCATATCCATTCGTGATGCAAATATACGTCTAGACAATGTAGATAAGTGAAAGATAGGCACCATTTCAAATCGTTCAAACCAAAATCTCTGCGTGTATAGTAAATCATACTGTTCGAATGGATGTGTACGGTGGAACAGTTGAAAGTCCATATAATCCTTATAATCTGGCAGTTGCAAGCCTGGATAATGGAAGACGACGCTGCAACACGCTATTGACATGATCCCCAAACTCAGTAACCAGAACCACCTCAAACGAATCACTAATCCCGTGAGACAGGTGGTGAATCCTATTGTTACTTTATCCCCCAAGGATCGCAGGGGACGAATAATTCTTCTGGTAATAAAATTTACAGGCGATAGGGCAGATAATTTACAATGCTCCGACACGACCACGCACGCAGGTAACCACGTAGTCATCAAGAAGAAATTAGCGATAACAGTCATGCCTGAAAATAAACTAAACAAGATCCATCAGATATATATAAAAGTTAAGAACAATTAAAACACCCTGTATACTATAAAATTCGTACCTGAAGCAATTGATGGCAGTCACGTTACTAACAATAGATGCGAAAAAGGCTACCGCTGTGGTAAGAGATGTGACGAACATAGATGGAAAAGCGTGTTTGATTGTTTCCTGTACCAAGCGCACTAATCCGCCATCAGAAAGTTTCTGCTGTTTCTTCGATTCCCAGACTTTACAATATATAAATGCATCATCTGCTCCAATGCCTGTAAAAAGATTGTGTCGTAATAATATACTTGCAGCGTCTCTACACGGGTTTGTTTGTAATCATTTTGCGCTAGAATACCAACCTATAGCTACGACAATGGCCAACAAGTTCATAAAAGGAAAGAACCGAATACCCAAGACGAAAGTATATATCGCATATGAAATCCCAAGACTGAACAACACCGCGAAAATTGTCGCTAGAGTCAACACTATGGAGCCGGTGTACGCCCAGATACAAAATGTAACGAAGATGAAACCGGCGAGCACCAAGCTCGAGTCAGTTAATAACAGTCGATCGAACAGCGTACTTTTTAGGCCAAGTTGCATGCCCTGAACACGGAAGTTTCCGTATATTAGATCACCATTGTCTATCGCTTTGTAAAAATCTAAAGTCGCCGAGCTTGCCGCAATTGGAAGAAATAACATGGCAGAGTGCAACGTCAAATTTTGTTTGCTGTCGGGGTCCAACTTCTGCAACAATCCGATCGGTATTCGATATTAGAGAATGAACGTGTACAATTAATCGCGTGAAACAATGCCAAGACATATTCTTACAGAGCTTGGAATAAAATTAACGTCCAGCAGATAGTGTAGTAGATGGTAAGCTGCATTTCTCGTGTAGCAATCGACTGGCACGTCGTCCCTGCAACTCGGTTCTTCCTCACAGTTAGGCGACAACTTACGATTATGATAATAATACGCGCATTGGTGTAAGATTGTCTTCACTCTGCTCAGGTCGGTCTCTGTTACTCCCAAGCAAGAAGTACGATTGGACAAAAGTGCCACATAGTTAGCCGGCGACCAACTTCTACAACACTTGTTACTCTCCACGCCGTTGCGTTCGAGCTGCGTCTGACACAACGATGGGAAGTGAACGTTTCCGCGAAGCATACCGTCAATATGGCACATAGCTAATACACCCTCCATGGACCACAAGTCTTTATCTTGCGAGTCCACGGTGATCACGACACGAGAATACGCAGGCGACGGTAAGTTGCAGAAAAAATTATCGCTATCTAGATGATCTTGAGTCTTTTCGTCCACATTTGTACTATGGCTCTTTAATTCTATTATCTCCTTCCACGTATCTTTCTTCTCGTCGCTCGCTTCTACGTAGTCTGTGTTATTCGACACAGTTTGATGCTTCTTCCCCCTTCGTTTGTTCTTAGCCTTTGGCTTTTTTCTAAGAATACCCTGAGTAGGCAAACTATGATTCTGCATATTTGCATTGGACTGCAAGATAACAAAGTTTGTTGTTACATTTTGCGAATTATTCAGGTGCATTCTAATATACAGGGCGATTCAGAAGCTCACCGACAAACTTTGAGGAAAACGATAGGTCTCGCAGAAAGGATCCTTTTTTGCCCGACAATTGTACTAACCGTCACCTAGGACCCTCGCGCCTAAACGACGCGTCAGAGGACATGGGTTTTTTCCCCGAGAGCAGGGGAAAACGCTTTTATGCGTACCATCAGGCCGTCCTGGACGGTTATGCCTAGGACTCTCCCGCGAAGCGGGAAATACCGGCCATCCTCCGCACTATAAGCGAACCTCCCCCTGAACCGCCTGCGAAGGCATTCTTCAGGGAAGCTGAGGACACGGTCCTCTTTACGTCTGGGACCATTTAGAGATCTAGTGGGACCATCGCCGATTCTCAAATCAGTCGAATTAAACGAGCTGTACCGAGGAAGACCCGAAGTGGGGTCGAAACGTTTATATTAAAGAGAAATTTTGTTTGTAAATTGTGAGAACCGTTTGCCGTTCATTTGTGGTCTCGCACTGGCACTCTTTCCTCTCTACACAATTTCTTTTTGGGAGCCTCCGCAACATTTTGGAATATTCCGAGGACACGGGTTGCTCGACAAAAAACTAATCCTTCCTGCGAGACCTATTCCTCGAGGTTTGTCGGCGAGGTCCCGAATCACCCTGTATATTATTAAATCCAATTATTCATATAAACCAAATGTACTCTTGAGACAATTAAAAATAAAAAATATAGAATAGCTTCCTCGAAAGGAAAGATTTCATGGTGCACACCTGTTGAGCTAAATCGTGTAGATATTGACGATATTCGAAAGGATTATCAGTAAGCTCTCCCCTTGGTTTCGTAGTCTCCACTAAATGGCTCCACGCTGTCAGTCTCTGTGACAAAACGGTGCCCCTCGCCTCGAAGCCCTGAAAACAGTATAAATGTTTCGTGCTCGAGACGTCAACTCGCAGAACTCCTTGGACTTCTCCGACGAGTAGAGTCGTGGCTCTACGTACCATTTGAGGGTCCGAGAAGTCCGGAAACTCTTCGGTCGTGAGCGGAATAATTAGGCATATCGAGGAAAATATAAAAATGACCAGTACAATAACGTATGGATAATGAGCAATTGCACGAGGAAACAAGGGCGCTTCCATTTCTAGAAAGACTTCTTATTTCTGTGTATACGTATATTTTAAATATCTTAAATGCGTATCCTCGCACGTGCGATAAATGAAAAGTTATCGGAACACGCTTAATAAATCAGTCGTCATTTATCACTCGTTGGGGTTCGTTGAAAAACCCGCGATACTATTGAAATACTCTTCTACAACAAAGACAACTCTCTCTCCTGTCACATAATCATGCTCGTCTCATTCTATTCAAGTGCCTTCGCAGATGTCGAGTGCCCTGGGTCGAACTCGGCAATTTCCTTCACTTGTACCGCGGCTCACGCTCGGCGTGTAATTTTATTTATTATCTTCATTAGTTTCATAAAGGGGTAAACTTAGCGTCCGAATCGCGGAAACTGCCATACGAACGCGACGGATTTCAGCGTACGAGCACGACGGGTCGTCCGGATCCGCGAATCCCTCGTTTTACTACCGTGCTGTTATTCAAGTCGAAACGAGTGCGTCGTACTCGCGATTTCCTGTCAATCTTCCTGGCGGAGGAACCGCCGTTGCGCGTCTACTTCGAATAACAGCACGTGTTTACACTACACTGATGAATGGTACGATCCAAAGCTGCTGGACGAGACGCTTTTCTCTCGCGCACGCGCGGCAATCGAACGGCATCACGACTTGGAACTCTGCCCCACTCTGTCTGATGTTCTAGCTCTAGCAGACTTTATTCGGCGCGACGAGCCGCTATTTATTTTTAATCTTATGCATTTCTCGCAGCTCGTGCAGCGTTAAATTAACGAGCGAACATGTATTTTGAGCATCCCAATTAGTCCCAGTCTACAATAGAGATTTAAGCCCTA
>NW_011967112.1:176001-182513 GCF_000949405.1 Vollenhovia emeryi | reverse complement strand
AATCAGGAGAACATGCTCAGCAAAGAGGTGGCACTATCTAAATTCCAAGAATTTTTCAGTATTTCCAAGAATTGGAATTCCGAGAATTTCAGACTTCAAATCGCGAAAATCGAGAATCCCGAAAACGGCAAAGCAACACACTGCGAAAGCAACACGCGGCAAAGCAACACGGTGTAGAAATAATAAACAAAAAGTAAAAATAAAGTTTGCTTACACGAAAAAGAAAGTTTATTATTGCTACACCACACATTATTTCATACTTATAGACTTTCAATATATAATACGCACGGAAAAAAATAATTTTGCTATTGCAGCAAAACTGTTGCTGTTACTTAAATATACTGCCATATTTGATAATAAGTGATGACGATACGAAAATTGCTTTATTATACCTTATTAAAATTATTCACCATTACAGCAGAACGTTTAATAAAACAGAAATTATTTTACTTCTTTAGCTAAATATTTCGCACAATTATTTGAAATAAGATTAGTGTATTTAACACATAGTTGTCCATAAAACAGAAAATAACTTTATCATAAAATAAAAGACAAAATTTACTTAAGCTTACATAAGATATACTGTGCTAGCAAATTATTTTTCTCCGCGTGATATCTCTAAGTGGAACAAGTTTTCAACTTGCCTGCAACATCCCTGAGATCTAAGCAGCTGCCCTCTTGTGCCGTTCGGTGAACTAAAATTGCATTCGGTAATCCATTTCTCACGGTAAAAGGCTGGGGCAGGCATTAAGATTCGCCCTGTATTTCCAAGAATTGGAATTCCAGGAATTTCAAACTTCAAATCGCGAAAATCGAGAATCTCGAAAATTGACAAAGTGTCAGGAGAACATGATCAGCAAAGAGGTGGCACTATCTAAATTCCAAGAATTTTTCAGTATTTCCAAGAATTGGAATTCCGAGAATTTCAAATTTAGACCGGCCGAGGGGAAGTTGCTCTCTCCAGTTATTCTTTCCTCCACGATCGGAAAAAGCGCCTAGTAATCTTGAGTCTCTCGGCAACGAATGACAGGACATTTTTTACCTAGAAAACGAATCTTTTCATTGGACGGCGAGGTCCAATGACTCTCTCCGTTGCTCTCGGCCGCGTGTGGGCTCGGATTGTCCCGCACGAGATTTGTTCTTTGTTGTTGAACCACTCGCACCTTTCGCCCCTCCTTCTCGCTCTTTCTCCCTCCCGCCGACGTCACCGATTGTAAACCCCTCTCGCTCTAAAGTGCGCGAGATGCAGCTCGTGACGCAGCTCTCCGCGAGGAGCGAGCCTACGCGTTGTACCGCTACGTATCGAATCTAGTCCGGGTAAAAGTAGGGATAGCTCTAGGCGTGTTATCTCGCGCGAATCAACCTATCCCACGTAGCGCAATCTGTGCTCCACGTATCTCGCGTGCTTGCCATGCACGCGTGCGTATCGCAGACATACGTGCGAGTGTCACGTTACCCGCCGCGGACGTAACGGGGAACGGCGGACTGCTCGTGGTTGCGAGGTATCGTCGCGTCCACGGGAGTAAAACAGTTTTTTTTCCTCCTCCGCACGTGCGTGTCACACGGAGGGGTTTCTTTTTCCACCGGTTATCGTCCTTCCTCGAGATACTTGAGTTTTTCCGAATGCGCGTAATCTCGCGCTACGTGCGAGATTGAGCTTCGTATCGGAATCGCATCGTCAGATGTTTACGCTTCGTCCAGCACGTAGGCGCGCCGATGTGACTCGAGGACAGCGGGCCGTCAGCCGTGTGACTCGCGCTGTCGCCTTGTTCACGGTGGGAGTGTAAATGCGACAAGCCGGTCGCGCAACAGCGCGACTTCTCCACGCCGAGATGAATCCCGCGATTGGCGGAAGGATGCTCTCTCGGCTGCTCCTGGCGGTCCTGCTTTTCCACCTGCAAGCGGGCGGAAATTACTTCGGGACGAACTCCAGGAAGGACGATCAATGTTTCTGCAAGGTATCGAACGCTCTTGGTTCCCCCCCCCCCCAAGAGCCGAATTTTCGTGAGGCCGCTTTCGCGTATTCTAGAGATTGTGTTGCCACTCTCCGTTTAGCTCCCCCCGATAAAGTAATTTATTTACAACGAAAAGAGCGTCTTGATGCAATTAAAGTTGTTGCACTGAAAATCCTGTATTTACTAGAGAATTGATCAAAATTACAGCTGAAGGGGTCCGTGGACGACTGCGCTTGCAACGTCGACACCGTGGACCATTTTAACAATATGAGAATATACCCGAGAATTCAGAGTCTTCTAGTCAGAGATTATTTTAGATTTTACAAAGTGAACTTGAAGCAAGATTGTCCGTTCTGGGCGGACGACAGCAAGTGCGCAATACGCTACTGCCACGTGCTACCCTGCCAAGATGTAAATATACCCTTGTGTTGAGCATCGCTTTTAACGCTGCCATTACTTTCTCTCTATCTTCCGCAACTTGTCGTAGGGTGACATCCCTGAAGGTTTAAAGGGAGACGTTGCGAGAGATAGCCATCTTGACGAAAGCCCGGTAGATAAATACAAAGCCAATGCACAAATTACAGACTGCAGGCATAGCGCAAAGGATCACAATATAGAACTTGGCTACTTGAACACGACAATTAGGTGATTAGCCGGGATATGTGTACATCAGGCCTGCGGCCAGATTGCACTTTTCAACCGATTTTGCCTGTATCTATCCCCGCTCCTCTCGTGTCGTAACGTGTGGGCTACTCGTGGAGACGTAAGACGCTCGATCTCAACGATATTGGTCGCAAATCGTACGGGGCTTCAACGCACATTGCTCTGCGAGTTCCGTTTATTGAGATAGTATTATGATGTTATTATTAAGTGGTAAACTTGGTTTCCGCGGCTCACATTTAGATGACGCTAATTGTAAGTGTAATTTACTTCGACATCTGAAACTGGCTGCATTTTAAAGGTCAGAGGGCAAATCCTTTGGTGTATTTTTTGCTCTTGATATTGAGATAAATGATGAGTTAAACAAAACACACCGCGGAAACTAAGTTTACCACCTAATATTAACATATACATGTGCTGTTCTACTATTACTTTTAACTTTATAATTTAAAAATCATATCTCTCAGTAGACTGAACTTGCGTCTTTGCGAGCAGCCTACATGCTATAACGCGAGAGGAGTGGAGATGGCTGTAGACAAAATCTCACTGATGCATATTAATGCCGAGTAAAAACTTGAAAGTGGAGAATAAATCTGATTGCAGCTCGGAAAACTACAAGGAATTTGAGCGGTGGCAGCAGCACGACGATGCCCAAGATAATTTCTGCGTAAAAGAATCTAGTCCTGGAGAATACGTGGACCTTCTGCTTAATCCTGAAAGATACACGGGGTACAAGGGATTCAGTGCACATAGAATATGGCGAAGTATTTATATGGAAAATTGTTTTAGGTACGCATCGAGCTACGGTGATATTAAACGTTTGCTTCTATTTATTTTGACCCGCCCATTTTATTCGAGTCTATACAGCAGATTATTTTCTTCATAGGCCTGAAAACTCGCCTCACATTTTTATACAATCTTCTAAGATGAATGGTAAGTCCTGCACTGCATCAACTCCATTCTTCTTCGACGTCATGTCTTATGGAATAAGTAAATATATATTTTTTCATACAAAAATGTCTGTATAGATTACTTGCTTAATTTTTGTTGTAGCTGAAGGACTTTTTGGTTTTAATCGGTCGCATTAATTACGGTTTTAATTTACTTTGAAAGAGAAAATCACACAATTGTACAGTCACCGTTAAAAATCGAGCATTGAACTGAATTCTTATTTTTCTTCTTAACGTGAAGTGTGTTGTTTCAGGAATGTGTTTAGAGAAACGAGTTTTTTACCGAGTTATATCCGGCTTACATACCAGTATCAACACACACTTGTGTTCAAAATATTTGCTGGTCCCACAAGACAGTTTACAAGTGGCGCCCGACAATCAATGGGGTCCCAACTTGGATGAGTTAGAAAGGAGATTTTCGCCTGAAACAACAGGCGGCGAAGGCCCAAGCTGGCTGAAGAATCTATATTTTACTTATTTACTTGAGTTGCGAGCTCTAGCCAAAGCTGCGCCTTATTTGGAAAGAGAAGAGTACTATACGGGAAACGAAGTGGAAGACAAAGACACAAGATTGGCTATGAACGACATACTGAATGTTGTTAGGTATGTATTCTACAATACTTCAGTGTCTTAACACATAAAATAATTATGAATTATTCACGCAATTTGATATTCCAGGTCGTTTCCGGTACATTTTAACGAAACAGTTATGTTCACCGGTGGAGCAGAGGCACAATTGCTGAAGGAGGAATTTAGACAACATTTTATAAATATTTCGCGTATCATGGATTGCGTGGGATGCGACAAGTGTAAGCTATGGGGCAAATTGCAGATCCACGGTCTGGGGACCGCATTAAAAATATTATTCTCAGGAAAATTTGATAAGTGGGAGTCGACGCTTAACAACCTCAATCGAAAGTTATTCGTCTTGGAGAGGAGTGAAATCGTTGCTTTGGTTAATGCTTTCGGAAGGTACTTGATATTTCTAATTTGTATATAACAGAAAGTGAGAGGTCTTTAATTTATTTACAACGTAATGAATTCTTGCAGGCTGTCCGAAAGTATCTTCGAATTGGACGGATTTCGCAGAATGATGAGATAACATACCACCGATTTGTAATTAGAGATACTCCAGTACCCATTACGAAACATCACATAAACGCATCACGTTGCTCAGATTTTTATTTTTCGCTTTTCCGTTCTTTGTAGGGCGATTTTGTTGCACCTGACCTAATCGATTGAATTGCGCATTTGCGTTAATATATAAGTTTTTTTGATATTGCATTTTAAATTAAACTACAATTGCATATTTATATTGTAGTTAAATAATAGGGATAGATCTGATCGTGGCTTTATATGAAATTTTATACGAGTGTCTTTTCTGAGCGAGAATATGTTGTTCTGTTGGAGCAGTGCTATTATTGGCATATTAAATCTTGGAATTACGTAAACGCCAGTTCAATTGTCAGTTTAGTTAGGCAATTAAGTTTGGAGTCTAGTTATCCATTATCTCTTCCGATACTGTAGGAACGTTGTATATACATGCACTCACATAAATGCGTAATGTATAATTATGTAATAATATGTAAGGACCGATTGCACCAGTGTTTACTCATACAAATCAGTAACTGACAATGAGTTTTTCCTTCCTATATTGTACTATAAGACTATTATATAAAAAAAAACTGAGAATTATTAATCAAGCTTAGAGGGAAAGAGTTATTGCAGGTGGTTATCTTACGAAGGGTGTAACTAGAGATATGTTTATCTTGTAAGACTGGCGTCCGAATTGATATTTTCTTCCTATTTGTATTATAGCTTTCGACTCTGTCTGTGATAAATATTTTATCTAGGGCAACTTTACCTAACTTAAATTTGTGTGCGTTATGCTTTGAAGTTGGGGTTTCGTTTGGATGTATAGTACATATTTTTATAATCGTTGTAAAACCTTACTCATGGGAGTGATTCATGATTTTTAAGGGCATGGACTGTTGTAGAATTATCGTGTACACAAATATACATATAAATACTTGAAGCGATATAAAAATACTACAATTCTCGATATTCATACACGTATACATGTGTCGAAATTTGTATTATATTTATATATGACTAGTGCAATAATCTTGTACTTGCGAAGTTTTGCATGCGCGTGTAAGTTTTATTCATATTAGAACGGAGCTTGCGATATGCTATCGATATTTTATAAGAACGATATAACACGTAGTCTATAAATGAGGAAGGGGAAAAATAAATTTGGATATAACATTCCAAACGTATTCCGATGTCTCTCTGGTAGTTTTTCGATCGAGCTGCGCGCTCTTTGGAAATTCGGATAAGTCTGAAGTGAGGTACGAATATTTCAATGGTACAATTCTCGACGTCGAGACGTACGATTTGCGGAGAAATAAAATTTCCAAACAGCACAAACTCGAGCCAAATTCAATTTGCCGTTTCTTGTTGCAATACGTTCCTTTAACAATTTCGATTTCTCCGCGGTATCGATCGGCGCGAAAAATAAATTCTCACGCGGTCGCTTTAAACAGTCGCTAGAATTGAGATAACACGAGGTTCCTTAATATTTGGAATATACGAGAAATAATATAAATTTGAAAAATCTAAAGAATACCATAGTACGTTACAAATATATCTTGCAAACTTAATAATATTTCTACAAGGTCGCTGAAACGTTGTCGGCGAAATATTACAATTGAATGTCTCCGAAACGTCTCTGCAATGTTACGTTGCAATTTGCAATGTCGCGGTGTTTCTGAAATGTTTCCGAAAGCTTTGGTGCTGCATGGGTTTCTACTATTTTGAAGATAGGTCCGATACATCCTTAAGGTAGTTCTTTCGTAAAATCAGTTATGTGAGAATTGTTCCAAATTTTTACAGTTTATTCTTTACATAAATACGTGCAAAATAAGACTAATTAAATTACAATTGA
>NW_011967112.1:166238-175371 GCF_000949405.1 Vollenhovia emeryi | reverse complement strand
TTTAAGTTACACGAGACGTATGTACATTATGCACGTCAATTTTTGTTTTTTTAATACGACAAGCGCTCATTGAACCCATCGATAAATCGATGAGGCCAATTCAACTCGACGCAATTTCGTTTCCTTCTCTTCATTACGGATTTACGGACTCGGGAGGGCAAAATATTGCGGTTCGGCTGCTAAAAGTCGCGCGAACGGCGCGGTGTGGTCGCAGGTGCTTGGAACCGCGCGCCGGGACGCGCGCGCGCGTCTCGATCCCCGCGGCTGTCACACGCTCGCCGCGAATCTGTCAGGCACGGCGGTCCGCGCAGCGATGGCCAGTGCGCGTTCCGGCCGCCCGACGACGAGTCATGCCGCGCGGCACCGCGCGCACCTGAGCCCCAACGTGCTTCGCCCGCGCGTCAAAGATGAGTCACGGCGTCGTCCACGACGCCCGTCGCTCAGCAGCCGCCGTCAACAACACGGGTGTGTCCGTTGAGTCGGTCGCGCTCCGACGCGGCGCGGTCAAGTGTGCCAGCCGCCGCCTCGTCGTAGGCTGAGGGGTGTATCGTTACGCGCCTGCCGCGCGCCGGTACGCAAGGCCGGACGGCCGCCGCGATGACGACGGCGGCTGGCATCCCGCAGGACAGAAACGCCGCCTGCAACGGCAAGGACGACGTGCCGGCGCAGTCCGCCCGGAGCAGGCCCAGGGTATACAAGATCGTCGTGCTGGGCGACGGCGGCGTTGGCAAATCAGGTACCCGTCGTCTTTCACAGCGAACGTTTCGCTCCGGACTGCCTTAATGACAGACTCGCGTTCTCTTTGCAGCTGTTACCTTGCAGTTTGTCAGCCACAGGTTCCTGGACTATCACGATCCTACGATAGGTGAGTCGATGCGAAGAGCGTTGCGCACAGGCGTGGATATCGGCGGGGACCGGAGTAGATAAAAATGTGCACAGGGTCCGAGAGACTCGCGCCTGCGTTGGGAGCTTTGAGATTGACACGAAGAGAATAGTAGCCTTTCTCTTGTTTACAGAGGATTCGTATCAGACGCAAGTGGTCATCGACGGTGAGGCGGCTCTCCTGGACATCCTGGACACAGCTGGACAGGTTCGAGACTCGTGTATTACGATAGTCACCAACGTTATTCTCGCTTTCTTGTACGCAAACGGAGACCGAGCCTGACGCCGCGCCGCTGTTGTTGTGCGTAGGTGGAGTTCACAGCCATGCGCGAGCAGTACATGAGATGCGGCGAGGGCTTCATGATATGCTACTCGGTAACGGATAGGCACAGCTTCCAGGAGACAATGGAGTACAGGAAGCTGATATCACGCGTGCGAGCCAACGAGAATATCCCTCTGGTGCTGGTCGGCAACAAGTTTGACCTGCAGCATCATCGAAAGGTACATCGGATGCCGCCGAGCTGGCCGCGATATATCAGAAAGTGTGAATACACGTAGCGAGCGCAATAAAGTATCGATCTCCCGCGTGCACTGAGCTCGTACGCCTGTTTTTAGGTGACCACGGAGGAGGGCAAGGCGCTGGCGGAGGAGCTCGGCTGCCCGTTTTACGAGACGTCCGCCGCCCTCAGGCAATTCGTAGACGACGCGTTTTTCTCCCTGATCAGGCAGATCCGCTCCAAGGAGAGATCCCGCAATTCACACCGCAAGCGCAGCC
The DNA here is from genome assembly GCF_000949405.1 of Vollenhovia emeryi. Taxonomy (NCBI): domain Eukaryota; kingdom Metazoa; phylum Arthropoda; class Insecta; order Hymenoptera; family Formicidae; genus Vollenhovia; species Vollenhovia emeryi. Next base: position 173,714 of record NW_011967112.1, on the reverse strand, counting down.
GCTGGTGGCGAATTCGCTCGATATTCGCCTTCATCTTCCGGCGGCGGAGACACGCTTCTTCCCATCGTGCCCCATAAAACTGGTTTTTGATGAGATTTCTTTACATCGTTCTTCATAGACCGCTGAGCCGAACGTACGGTAGCAATTGCGGGAGTAATATCGTAGCAGACCACAACGAAATAGATATTACCTATAATTTTTTTTAATTATTATAGTTTACGCGACGCATAGTTACCCTTGTTTCGAGACTGACGAACTTCATCAACAATTTCACTGCCTTACCATTGACCCCAGTGCGTATTTTCAATATAGAGCAAAGTGAAATTGTGTCAAACGGACTGGAACGCGCACACTTTGTCTTCATCTTAGATCTGAGATCTCGGAATTCATCATTCGCGCTGCTCAATTAAATAAACATAGAGCACGATGCATAATAGATTTACACCTCCTGTGAGGGATATAGCGTATATGTGACTTCCAGCTTTCTAGAACGGCGATTTCTTCCGTGATATTTATTTATCTCGAAGGCTGTTAGTGTTTATTCGAGTCAGGTTTCGCGAAACATCAGTGGCGATAAGTGGACACAAACGGATCCTAAGGCAACTAACTTGGAATAAGTAAATATTTCACGAGTCTCCGATGGTTACGGATGACTTTTAAATTTTAGTTTATTACTAAACAACATTTGTGACCAAAGAAAAGTATATGAAACGTTAATGCCAAGAAATGATTCTTGGCGATGCAGGATATTATGCAAAAGCTTTACCACATAACTGCAATTTTAAAACGGATAAAAGATTGAATTCTATTTATTTCAATTCAATTTTATGTAAATATATATGAAAGACTACGCTGCTATAAATTATGGATGAAAGCTATATTAAAAGTTGCAGTAAGTTGCAAAGTTTAGAATTGTTATGCATTTAGTATTAATTACCGTTAACGTGACGCGCATGATCTCTAAAATATCTCGAAAAGACATTTCTCTAAAACATACAAATATGTCTGCAGACATGAATAATTGAACTGGCAATAAAAGTAAATATTATATTATTTCTGTACAAGCACAAAGGCTCAGAAAAAAATATCACGTAAGCTTTAATCGGAACTCGTGCATGTATGTGGCATAAATGTTATACTTCAATTCAAAGAGCGTTTGAGTACAGTTTAATATTTACTTGATTAGTAATAAATGTCCTATGCAGCTTGTCGAATATGTACATATACTATGTAATATGTATTTTATGTATAATTTTTTTTAAATTATTCTCATCAGTCATCGATTCATTTTTAGTCTGATTTTTAGTCGTAAATTAGTGTGATGAGACTTGTAACACTTGCGGTAAGGAAAAGTCACTTTAACATATAAGACATGCATACAAATAACAATCATTTAGACGTAAATCCGCGTAGTAATTATTATCTAGTCGTTACTTAATTTTTCCTAGTCACATTTTGTATTTTGTTGTAATAATGTATTATTTTAGCCATAGATAACCGTTGATTAATGCACAGTTTTAATAATTTTAATGTTTTGTTACGTATTACAATATTGTAAATGTATATATACATATATGTGTATTATTACATGTAATATTTTATATATATATATTGTTAAATGTGAAAAACATTACATTTTTTATATTTATTTAATATTAAATTTGTATAATTTTATATTTTCTATGTTGAACGACAGCTACAAGTTAGTGCAAGTACGTGTATAATACACACGGTACACAGATTATGTTGCTAACATGTGCTAATTTATTTCATAGCGGTAGCAACGAGCGTGACTATTTGCAGCAGCAAATATAAGTATTATTGGCAGCATTTACGACAATGACTCTGCAATATATAATTTATATAAAGAATAATCGTACGGATTAAAATAGATGAATCGATATATTTATATATAACTGCATGTTTAGAGAAACTTACATAATATGCGACATTGAAACATAAACTGTTCGTACGCTCATATCAGTTAGAATTAAAAGTGTGAGAAACAGAAGTAGCTATCATAATGAGATAAGGTCATCACGACCATTATGTGTCATCATCACTGTATGTAGAAAAGTTGGTGAAAAAAAAATTGCTACATGCCATTAAAGATGTAGGTAACATCGTCATTTTGTATATCACGACATTTATCAATTAGACAAGTAGGGAGATTAAGCCTCAAACATAATGCGATACGAATTATGGATCTCGGACACGATAAGTGAAAATAATGGAAAGAGTAGCGACAAGGCATGTAGAGAACAATAATTTATAATTTACGAGGACAATATGATAATCAACGATCACTTCGATGTTATATTTTTATTTCGTTTACATATACAAATTTTAATAATGTATAAAATATTGAGAAATAGGAACTGCAGACTAACGCACGTAATCCTCGCCTGCAGTAAGCAGTGAACTCGATGCTGTACTATACAACGGTACAAATGAACATCGTAGAAGTATAAACTGTAGGGATTTTGCAATGAAATCACGAAATTTTATGTAAGCTGAGTATATTTTGAATATGTACTAACAAGGATATATAAAACTGATATATTGCACAGCATGGATATAAAACAATTTTACAATAAAGTATAAGGAATGTAAGGAAATAAAACTTCAAAAGAATTAATATCACGCCTAATTTTCATTATTAACAATTTGTTACAAACTGTCTTCACCTTTAATGGAAACCGCAACGATACTTTTTGTACCCGAATTTATTAATATCTACCCAATAGGACTGCAATAAAAATGACCCCAAAAAAAGGCATTTATCTGTTTCAAAATTTTGCCCATCTTTTTCTGTATAGTTTCATGTAAAACGTTTACAATATATTGTATAGCTTCACCAATTCCTTTGACTGATACAAAACATGCTTCATCAGAAAATTATTGCAGCACGTCTTCTATCTACGAATGCTAATGTAATAAGTATTAGTATTCATTTTCAGATCTTCCAATGATCACAGTATCCGCTTATTACATAGAGATTTCACATATGGCCTCAAACATGTATATATAAAAAAAATGACCAACTTATTTTGGCACGTCCGTACATTATTTTGTAGTCTCATCTTCGGTATTGTAGAAAAAACCTATTTAAGAAGTAGGTACACATTGTTAAAGCAACGTATAAAAAATACTTGTATCGCGAACAATTGAGTATGCATGTATACGATAACATTGAGCACAATATTTTACACGATGCATTATAGCCGAATGATCCGCGATCCGGTCAGAGTGTCGCTTACAATCTATAACTATACTTTAGACTAAGTAGCTCGCGCTAAGCAAGACTGCGTTGTTTACTTCTAAGCTGTATCGCGCGACACTATACTTTATCACCAGGTTTCTTTGTGGCATCCTGCGTCTTATCTTCTTCGTCATAATTTTCTGGGAGTAGCATAGTTTCCTCTGTGCTTTGTATGTCATCCCCATTGTTATCTACATATGTGATAAAAAAATTTAAAAAAATTATTTCCTAGTTTTACTGTCCCCTTTGACAAATCGAATTTTAGAATTCGGTTTTCTACATGGAACAGAATACGCGTGTAGCGATAATAAGATAGAAAAGTGACTGTAATAACTAGAAGCAAATGGTAATAACACGAGTATGGACACTACTTTTACAATTTGCGGCGCATTAAAGTGAGAAGTAAACTTATGCAGTGATGTTATGTTTGAAGTTCTAATTACCACGTGCACGATTTTCAGGATCGTCCAAATCGTTGGCAACCGGGATATCCTGCTCTGCGGCATTATTCGACGTGCCATTGGCTTGTTTCGAATCCGTTTCAACTGAAAGCCATGTAAGCTAAATTACTATACTAAAGTAAAAAGTTCGTGTGTGTATGTTTCTGAAAAATTTTAATTGTTACACAAAATATCCATGTCAACTGTACACACAAGGAGAATCGTTATTAGATACCGCGTGTAGCAGTGAGAGTAATTGTTATTAACAATTATTAATGCAAGCTCCATCAGAAAGACGCGTTAGTTTCTTTTAGTAATATTAATTTTCCGAAATCTTTGTTGTAGTAATATTAATCATCCGCAACCATCCTTTGGTTTAGCCTAGAAGCAGGAATGTCTTGCCGAAAGTATTACACGTGTAAGATGTTTGTCTCCTACCGTTGTGCGCGCGCGAGAGATCTATTGTGTTTTACGGTTGATATTTTTAAAGAGAGTTAAAAGTGTTGCATAGTTTATCACAATTTTTTATTGTTTGATATTTCTATAAATACAAATCAAAATTTGTGATTCACATTGAATGCCTTCCGTATCATTTAATCGTAAGATCCTATTACAAATACAATATTGCAACAAGCCGTTAAATCGCAAAATACACATTACACAAACTTAACGATTGTCATAACTTAATTGTATAATTAAATAATTCTCACCCGCCCCACTCTATATAAAGATTTACTGTACACAATTTAATCACTTTATAAAAATTAGCCTAGGAAAGAACAACGTGTTTGATGTTCGATAATTAAAATAACAATTTTAATACAATCCTTATAGAAAAATAAGTTATTGCATGGCACCTATTCACTCGGAAATCGTACTCGTGCCTGTGCGATTTAGCGTATCAACTACGTGAATACTTTATACTATTCTAGTATGTACAAAATTAGATCTTGTAACGTAAAACACGACAAGTTTAACTATTACATTTGTATTTTATGAAGACAACTTTGCGTTACAGTACTAAAACAGTCTTTCTCGTATGAAAACTTCAGCGTTCGATATTAGAGAAACAATAGTTTGTATGTCATTAGAACCCGAAGGGCCGGGCACGATCCACACCTTAGTCAGAAGCGATATAGTAGGCCCTTAATAGAGCTTTTAGTCACAGATATACGAAAAGTGTGAATTATGTACAAATCTACTGTGAGCATTGGTTTTCACGTTTGTGGCAGCATTCTCTCGCCCCGAGGACGGAGAAAGGTATCACTACCTCTCTTCAACATGGTCACTGAGAAACGAGGAGTCTGGCGCACAGCACCAGGTGGATTTGTTGGTAGGATCGGAATTCCGTGGAACTTCAAACCTCGCTGACCAGCTACGGACACTCTTACAGCAGACTCCGGTACGGGATGCAACTGAGACTTGTTAATGACCACTGTCGTTGCTAGATCAGCAAATCCCGACAATATCTTATAATACTGATTGTGAGTCGGTCAAAAATGTGCGAACAAAGGGGGGGGGGGACGAGCTTGTAGTTGCATTAATTCTTGCGTGAGCAGCCCAATCGGAGTTAGAACTTAATGGGAATAATTTACGCGATTTGAAATAAAGAAAAATCGGAGGGTACTCTCTTCCCGCCGTTAAAGCAGGGTGCAATTAGCAATTTAAGTCGACAAATGTCTTCACTCGTACGTTTACACTGCCGATATTTCTCGTGTATCAAATAAACTATGCGGCAAGTTAATTTCGACAGGTACTCGAATGCGGTTATTTGTCATAATGGAAAACTCGAAATGCGTGTCGAACGAAACTCGTGATAAAATCGTAACTTACGTTGCTGGAGATTCGGCGTCTCCTTCTTCTCGGCCGGCGAATTGCAACCGAGCTTGAATTGATCCACTTCTCCTTTCAGCTGTAAAATCAATTGTACATTCGCTTCATATTCTTCAAATCAAAATCGACCCTACGCTATTAAATGAAAGGCCCGTACTCTGTCTATTTCCTCTTGTAGCTTCTTATTCTCATCCCGCTTTCTGTCCAATTGATTGTTAATAGTGTCCTTTTCCAGTCTCAAAGTTTCTAGCGTTGCGGTTTTCGTGGCGTCCAGTTTGTTCAACGAGTCCAGCTCACTTTTGCACACGGTAACCGAATCCTCGAGCTCCTCGTTTCTCTTCTTAAAGTCCATCTGCTGCTCCAGGCGGACGTGCAGGGAGGCCAACTCATCCTCCGTGCGTTTGAACCTTTGCTCCAAGTTGCCGCGCAACGTCACGCACTGGTCTCTTTCCTCAGCACTGAAAGGAAAGAAATGCATTTCCTCGTCAGAACCGAGGTTCCAGGTCGCGTCGAACATTTCTACGCGCCGCAACGAGTAACAGCCTAAAAACATTGCGAGATATTGCAGGCGCGCGTTGCGCAAGTGAGTCGCGAGCGAGATTTCAACGCGAAAGAAACTCGTGCACACGCAGCACGTCTCGCGGATTACACAACGGTCCAAGAAGAGTGGAGACCCACGTTTCTGCAACAACCGCCCGGCAGGAACGCTTCAAGCCAGCCACCTTCATTACAAACACTCGAGCGGCGTAGTGACATAACGCTCTGGCAACCGCAACGACCGCAACTTAATTACGTGCACCGGCAACTCGTCAGTTCGTCACTCGTCGCCGCGGTTAACGAAATCCAGAGTTCGCCGCCGCGCGCTCTCTCTCACCTGATCTTGAGCTGCTCGTTCAGGTCGTCGATCTGCCTGATGAGCTCCAGGTTCTCGGAGGACAGGGTCCACCAGCTGCAGACGAGCATGAGGCACGCCAGCAGGAGCCCGCCGACCAGGAGGGGCGGGCATCTGCCACCGCCGACCCTCATACCGTCGATTCCCATCACTCTCGCTTTCGTGGTCGCGCGCGCCCGGCTCTCCCGCTCAGCGGAGCATATGCCACGTTACCGCCCCGCAACGCCGTGACGCCCGTGCACGTGCGAACGATACGTGGTCGCGCTCCTCGGGCCAGCGGCGCATAACCCCAACTCCCCCTCGTGGAGAACGCCGGGGGGGCGATCGTCGGGCGACGAGGAGGCGAATCCCGCGCGTCGACGTCGTCGGCGACGCGCTGCGCGTCTCTCCGCCTCGAGCCTCTCTCTCTCTCTCTTCTCTCTGTTTTCTCTCTCTCTCTCTCTCTCAGGAACGCTCACGCGTGATAGCCATTTGAAAAGGGGGGGGCGTGCTCCGATACGCCGCCGACACCGGCAGCGATACGGCACGGCGTGTTTCCTGATCCTCTTCCCCGCGAACCTGTACCAGGGTTGTTAAGAAACATGTTTAAAAAGAAAAAACAAAACATATTTTTTTCTGTTTAAATCTGTCTTTTATGTTTTAAACTTGTTTAAAATGAGTGCAAAAAGAAACATATTTAAAACATGAAAAAACATGTTAATGCACTAACACTATCGATGCGCGACTCACGGACGGGTTTCCGTTCAACCGTAATGTATGATTGGCCTGTTTTGAACCTTTTTATCTAAAAAAACTACTGCTCGGGACGAAAAATGGCAAATAACTTAATTTAATTTTTCGACGACTTTCTTGCTATGGTATTTTGATTCGCGAATTTCAGGACACCCTGTATATACAGGGTGGGCCATTTTAATTTATACAGTCGATTTTTTAAAAAACTAAAAGAGATATGAAAAAATGTTTCAGACAAAAGTTGTATGGTTTCGAGGGGGACATAAGATGGTACCATAGGTTTGACCTTGAAGAGTAATTTGAAGTAATTGAAGGTT
>NW_011967112.1:150827-161274 GCF_000949405.1 Vollenhovia emeryi | reverse complement strand
GTAGATGTGCAAACGACTCGTCGATGAAAAAGCAAATTCGCTCTTAGGCTAGCCGTGCGTCCCAAATTCTTTTTTTCCGCTGTCAATCGCAGACCCTACTCGATAATGCCGTGTCAATTAACTTATAACGCAATGTACACCTTTAGTACGAATATCCTTTTTGTGCCCTTACATTAAGAAGATATAAAAAACGACGTAAAAAATATAGAGACTCTTTCCCCATTTCGCACGCTATCGATCCTCTAACGTTACCGTTTTGTTTTTTTTTGTTGTCGCATTTTCATCGTCACACAACGAAACGTGGAAAGGCAAGCATGGGACCGGTGCTTTATACAGATAGAAATTTTCAGTATACGAGATTAGATACGTGTTAATCAAAGACTTTTCTTTCGCGCGCGCATCGGGTCTGCGATTAGGCACGCTAATTCCGTAAATACAGCAATATCCGTGTATTATCTAACGTGATTCGAAGGACATATTTACAGTGCGATTCAGTGTAAACCTTTGGAAGACGCGCGCGAGGGAGAAAGGACGTAATTAACAATTACAATCCTCTGCCACCTCACTCTCGGCTCGTTACGCACGTTCGATTTCATATATACGCGTCCTCGACGGATCCTCTCGCAATTCCTCTCGCGCGCGGCATTCCAATTTACACAATTGCAGCTTATTATAAAACGGTACAGTTATATGCTCGTTATTACATATTGCGAAACTTTCGTCGTGTGATGTACTGTTGTAAATCGATCAGATACCCAGGAGTATGCTGATCTTGTCCGGCGACATGTGTGCCTCGAACCGGGGATCCTTATCAAAAAATACAAATCCGTTTAATATCATTACAGGTTTCGTGCGGTGAAGTATCATCCATTTAGCACACAGTGTCCACAACGCGCCAAATTATATCCGTCACCGTCGAAGTAACGTCGCAGCCCCTTATTATCCTATTACATCGCGCATAAAATCACTTTCACCGTAATCTCCCCGTCGGCATTTTCTCGCGCTAATCATCTGCGCATCTTTAAACGTACGATTTAGTATAGAAAAAGGATTCGTAGGAAAATCGTGGTCCGAAGCTGACATTGGATCCTTTGGTCTCTCGTACAGCAGAATAGTTCGGTCGGGATTGAGAATCTTTTCGGTCAGTATATAAAAATAAGATACAGCGGTCATTGTGCAGTCGTCGGTCGATACCTTTCAGAAAATTATAAATGGCGACAAGCGGCGAAAAATTTGCGTCGATTAATTTTCGTGAAAAACGATATATCTGAAGTAATAAAGATCACTTTGTGATCTCCAACCCAATGCACATAGTCTATCACATTGTGAATCTCGAAAGTAGCGATTTTTTAATTATTGATCGGAAGTATATGCAATAATTCTTTTTCCATTCCTCATTTATCACAGTTCTGCTCGATTGCGATTGAACAAAACGAGACGGGTATTCAATGAATATGTATACTTTCGTTACTGCCAAACGAGTATCTTTCGAAAAGATAACACAAACTATTCCGAAGCCACCAACTTTGTTACGTGTCTTTTGTTATATGCCTCTTGTTATCGCTGCCATAGTACTTTTGTAATAAAATTTACGACATTCATAGTCGGAGAAAGAAAAATCAGTTACAAACTTGTGGAATTTTAAATTTATAAACGATCTACATTCGTAGAGAAGTTTCGGTACAAAAACGTCATTAAATTAAATTAAAATCAAATAAACTTTTGCTCAATTTTTTTTTAAATGTAACTTTTAAAAGAACCGATTACTGAAATACATTTTTTTTTATGTGACCATAATTACACTCTTGTATACGTATGAAGCACAGAAAGTGTAATGAAGGTAAAAATTGTATATTGTATAAGAAATTTATCTATATTTATTTGCACGACATACTTCGGTGAAGAGTATAAATGCAGTGGTAGCAGGCGATTTACAAAGAAAGGATTACCGGTGAGACGCGCAGTAGTAGCGACAATTCCAAGATACTTTTATGCACAAGGCTTGTGTACACAGATACAGATTAGTGTCATCTCCCGTTAACAAAATATACAAACAAAATTGAACAGCCGATCGGCTCCTTGTTGATCACTAATGGTACAGAGACAGCCGTTTCCTTTTTCCCTCATTATTCAAATGTAGAGGATCAGCGAGAACAACCGTGTTGAAAGAACGTATTCGAAAGTTTACACTATTTAGTTATCTCATTTATATTATACACATCTTCATCTGTATTTCCAGGCAATGCTGCTTAAGATCTCTCGGGTATAAGAGCGAAAGATAAATAATTGCCGTTGTACATTTAATGTAAAGTCCATTGACACCACGGGGGGTAATCTCTTGGTAATAATCTTTCTACAACATACAGACTTCCTAGCGGAGTAAACTTTGTAAACGTAAAACTTCAATGTAACAGACTGAGCGTTTGGAACGCCGTGTTAATAAATGGTGTTCTATCTTGCTTATGCTATAAATGGATAACGGAAAAGCATATGAATAATCTAAAATAAAGATATGCGCTTAAGTTATTGCATCTTCAACGTAGCCCCGACGATTTGAGAGAAGCGAGATTGCTGACGGCTTCTGTAATCAACTTCTTTTTTTTTCTTCGATCAATTAAAAGCTTACTCAGTATTTTGATTCAAATATAATATTATGCTCAAAAAAGTGTGGGGGGTATTACATGTCTCCCTTTAGTGTGATAACGTATGGTTTTCCTCTTACCTTTCCTTCGAACATTAATCTTCCGATTATTTGCTATTTACTCGTCTTAGCGCTATAAAAGATTAGAATTTACGTTAAGGACATACAGCCTACCATTACTCAGACATATCAATACTCAAACAAGTGTTTCGTTGCTGTCTAAAAATATCCTTAACTTTCCATGGAGCTTTCTTTTATCCACTAAAAATATCAATAACCATCCTAGTGCCCAATCCTTAGAGATATTCATTAATTACATATATAGTAATTCATTTAATATATATATATATATTATACAAAATATCTCTGCGTCGTTGCAATTGTTTGACAAAAGCATACAAGTAACTTAGCATTACACGCGTTTGATAGGTAATTTTACATTACGGGTTGCCTTCTAGTATCGATAACATATTCCTGTCGCATTTGGCAGTAACGAAAGTATCGGAATTACGTGTAGCACCGATTGTCGCGTTTAAAACTGGATCGATGACACAATAAAAGCTTCCCTTACCATGTCAAACTGAGACAAACGAGCAGATTGAAGTAGGAGACTAATCAAGGTTAGATAGCATATATATATAAGATATCTCTCTCTCTCTTTCTTTCAATTATTCTACCTTATCAAAAAGTATTTATTTCGTTATTTTAGAATAGGAGATAAACATAGTTTTTTTTATCAGTGCAAGAATTTTATGTACACTAAATAACGTATATCTCAAAAGCGAATTTTTTCTGCACACAGTGTGATGAATGCAAAAAGAATTGCAGATATCCTATCAATGATAAATATATTATAAAGAATTTAGATGTTTAAAATAGATTTTCGTCGAAAATATATATATATGTATATAATTGTTTACACAATTAATTAAAATGTTGAATATGAATGCTGTTCAGTTATTCATTTTCATACATCACCTTTTACATCGAATTCAACGGTTGTCAGATAACGAGAAAATCATGAAAGCGCGAACGTGCCAACCGTGGACTTTACCGTGATGCAGGTATGAGCGTTTGCATGCGATATGTCGTACCGTCCGTTAGAAAACGCTATAAACATGGAAAAACTTACTTAACTCCAAAAAAATAACCATGTCGCCATTTAACGGTACTTATGCCTTTACAAAGATTATCGCGCACTTTTACGACAAAACTAGGATGACAGCGAGTAAGAAAGACGTTGACGTACCCGCGCGCTCGTACTGAACACTAAAAATACTTTCCTTCCCAAATCTTTACGCATAGACTAAGTCTACGGATACTTAACTCTTTCATTCTCTTCCGCTTTCTCTCTCATTTCTTATCGTACGTTCATATCTTTCGTTTACTTATATATCACGTCGTTTAGCTGGTAATACATTGATTTCATTATCGTTGTTAGGCATATAGAAATTAAATAATGAGTAGCGTTGCTCGTGGGAGTTTCGGCTGTACGAGGCCAGGGAGAGAACAGGCTCACGAGAAATTATCACTAGCTGGTTCCATTTTCATTTTCTTCTGCGGGGAAGTCACTTGCGAGCGTAGGTCTGTGTTGGCGGGTCTCTTCGCTTGCGGATTACTTTTCACTGCGGTAGTTGGATCTGCTAATAATAAAGTGTTTGTTCAGGTGTGTCGCTTGAGAGGGAAATCATTTTAAATCGGACAAATCGCGCGACTCACCTTGCAACCACCTGACTTGAGTGGCTGGTCCGTATCCCTTGTCGTTTCGTGCTGCTATTCTAAAGATTATGGCCGGTTTCGTAGTGGTGTCCACGTGAGCGGCGTTAAGGGCACTATTGTTCACCGAACAAGAATTACTCGAACCGCAATAAACTCTAATAAAAGCTAACTGATTTGGACTCGACACAACTGTTTTTGGTTCTCCGTCATTGTTCACCGCGGTACTACGCACTGCCAGATAGACGGAATACTCGAGAATGGGCCCAACGTTGCTAGGCGGCGGTTCCCAAGAGATTTGTGCGCCGTCCACGGATTTTGATATCTTTATAGCGCTCGGTGCACCCGGGTATCCCGGAAGACACGTCTTGAATGCCGCTACCTACAACGAAAGCGAGTATTACATAATCGGGCCTGTACATTTGTTCCTTCGTCGGCTGAGAAGAACGTCTTTATGCTAAATAATATCGCGAGATATGGAATTGGATTTGTTACCTCGCTCCAGGCACTTCGTCCACAACTATTCACAGCGGAAACTCTAAACTTGTAGGCAGTACCGGGTTCTAACGCTACTTTAGCTCGTCCTTTAAAAACATCCATTGTCAAAGATTGCGTTATATCTAATGGCTCATCACCAGGAAGATAATAATGTTGAACAGTAAAACTAGTTCCCTTTATCACTCCCACATCGTACCACTCTGCCTCTTTCTTCTCCTCTTCGCTCTGTAAAAATATCAGCCGATAACAATATTTGTATTTTATTTGACGCAACAGTAGACGATCGAAAATATTAATAGAATCTACCTGTTCGTTTTTAACCTTTATCACTGGCTCTGCCGACCCTAAAGCAGCAGTAGCCAACGTTGTCAGCGCTGTAGAATCGTCTCCAGTTTCTGATCTGGCGTCATTGGTTTTGTCCTGTTTCTGATTTTCTCTCTTTTGAACAGCGAGGTCGTCTTTTATCTCCATTTTTACGGGAGTATGTATTTTCTCCATTTCTTTCTCGAGAGGTGCGGCAACACCATTGATCGAGGACACGGGCAAATCGGGCAACTTGTCCTGTTCCGCAGGTTCGTCGTTCGTTGACTCCAATTTCATTGGGAGGCTCGGTGTAACAGCAGGGGCCGTTACGTTGTCTGTCGGGGTCGATGTACTGTCATCGGCGATTATCGGTTCATCGGTGCTTGATTTTGCAGGAGAACTCTCGGTTGGAAGATCAGTTTCTAGTTCCGCGATTTCATCTTTAATCTTTTCAATTTTCTGAGTATCCTCTTCGGGAGGCTGCGACGCATCCTTATCCTCGGTAAGAAAGTCTTCCAAAGCTGGCGGCTTTTCTTTCTCAGGAGACGATTGATTCTTTACATTTTTTACTTCTAAGCTGCCCTCATCTTGCTGAGTTCCGTCGACTTCCATTGCCGGATTCGCGGCGTCCGCTGGAGGCGTCTGTTCAGAACCCTCCGCAGACGGTTGTTCTGAAGGAGATTCGGATTTTACTTTTACGTCATTGACTATTGGATCCGTTTCCTTTTCACTTGGTAACTCTGCATCGTTATCGTCAGTTTTCTTCGATACTTTGTCCTCGACTGGTGGATTATCAACATCTGCAGCTTTCTTGGTTTGACTGGTGGTGCTCGATTCGGGAAGCTCGGCTGTCGTCGCTTCGTCGCTCTTTATGTCAATCTCCTCTTTTACCACAATCGATACATTCGCCTCAATATTTTCAGATGCACTAACGTTTTGTTCCGTCGTCGCAGATTCATTGCCGGCCGATTCGGCGGCATTTCCTGAAGCTGGTTCCTCATCTACGTCCATTTTTTCTTCACCTTCCAGTAACAGATCGTCTATCGGACCGTCTACTTGCGGTAGTACAAAGTTTCCATCGCCGTCCACTTGCATCGGTTCTCCTGCACCTATTTGAGAAACTAAGGTAGCCGCTGTAGTCGCCTCGTTACCATTACAGCTATCTTCCATTTTATCGTCGCCGCCAGTACCGTCATCCGTAGCCACCATGAATGATAAACTACCAGACGGTTCCTGGACCGGATCTATCAGACCAGCCTCTGCCGCCAATGCGGCTAACGCAGCGTCAGTAGTGGCAGGACCGTCGGAAGTAGACGCTGAAATGTTTTACCGCGTTAGTTAACGTGGCAACTGACTTTCGTCATTCTATTATACATCAAAACACAACTTTACCCACCTAGGGAGGCTGAAGGTTGCTTCTGCGAAGAAACAAACAGCATTTTGCTAGCGTCTATTGAATCTGACGCGCTAGTAGTCACTATGGAACTGCTACTGGTCGGCAAAAGGGTCACCGTCTTTGCACTTATACCCGCGGGCATTTGCAAAGTCACTGGCTTTCCAGATACCGCTACCGCTTCCTACAAACCAAGTTTTAACAATTTTAATTTGTGTCTTGGGGGAGAAAAAAAGTAAAAGTGTTTTTTTGTTATACACTTACAGGCGTCTTTTGTATCTGCGGCACAGTAACAAGCTGATTCTTGCCAGTATTGAAGATGGCCTGCGTACCGCTCTTTGCAGCAATAGTCACGGTCTTTGGTACACCGCCTTGCCCCGGGACTGTGATGGTCAAAGGCTTGCCAGCGGTTCCGCCCGAAGAAATAGCCCCAGAGGAAACAACGATCATCTTGACACCCTGCTGATTCGTGACGTGGTTCGTAGCCGACAACGGCAGGACATTTACGGGAGTGCCGACAGTAGCCCCTTGCCCTGCACCAGCTTGCGATGTTGTTACAGCTTGCACGGCTCTCAGACCAGAGCCTGTGGTGACAACGATGTATTGATTGGTCCTTCCAACCAATCCGCTGTTTCCCGGTGGCTTAGCGAGCATTATGGTCTGCTTGCCCGTAATGTTCTGCCCTTTGCTCATCGTCACGATGTTGGACGTCTTCATGGTCGTGAGGATTTTCGACCCAGCAACCGTGTTAGGATTCACCAGTCGCAGTATTGTCGGGCCCTGGTTGAGAGGCTTCGCGCCGGTTGCCTGGACGCTTTTGCTGGGAATAATGCTCACCTTGGGCACTGCGGCCACCATGCCTTGTCCAGTCTTCAGAAGATGCAAGAACTGTGGCTGACCGGGTATATTTTGGCCAGGCTTTTGCAGTATGATCTGCTTGTTCGGCTGCGGCGAGGCGGTGCGCAACACTGTGGCGCCGGGCGTGGTGAAACGTATCTGCTGACCTGGCTGAACGTTCTTCATTCTGATGGTGTTGGTAGCGGTTGCAGCCGCGGTCTGTGGCACGATCGAGACATTGTTCATGGTGATCTTCGGGGTGGCCGCCGCCGCCGCGGCCAAAGCCGCAATTCCAGACATGGCAGCGGGCGTCTGACCGGCCACAGTTGTAGTCGTAGTAGTGGCAGTCGCAGTCTGCTCGGTGGTGACAACTGTAACCGTCGCTGTAGCCACTGCTGTCGTGGTGGTGACCAGAGGAGACCGGATGCGTATAACGTTGCCGGTCGCGACTCTCGGGGTCATAGGACTCGTCGGCTTCTGCACCGCCTGCGACGGCACTGGCTTCTGCACGGGACTCGCACTTTGGACTCGCAACGGAGTTGCCACAGCTGTCGCTACAGATGTTCTGGCAGCGGCGGCGGCGACGGTGGCCGCGGCAACAGGCGGTGTAGTCGGAGGAAGAGCAGCGACAGTAGTCACAGGCGGAGACGTGATAGGTACAGTCGTAGGGGATGTCACCATCGCAGAGGTTGTTACCGCGACCGGAGTACTGACGATGGGTGTAGTCGGCGTCGGTACGCTCGCTGTGGAGAAGGTGCCGGTCGCCGCCACCGGCGGCATGTCGTACTTCTGTATTTGAAGGACATAATATTGCGCGGACGGGCTCGCAGTCCAGCTGACTTCCAACGTTTGCGTGGAAGCCCGAACTAACTGAACTCTGGAAGGTGCCGCTGGCTTGCTGACTTCGAGGTACCACAGGTCCTTGCAACACACCTAAAGCGGAAGAAGAAGCACGGTGTTAGCGCGACATTTCGTCCAATCGAGAGCCATGCCACTGCAACTAACTCTGACCTGGTTGTTCCAAGCTTTGCGATAGCCATCTCTGCCGGACCAGACGTAGAGTCTACTGTGTACTCCAACCGCACAATGACCAGCACGAGCACGAGGAACATTCTCTTCCAAGGAGTCAACGGTAAGTTGCTCCCAGGTTAAAGTTTCTAAAATAATAACATTCGATTGTAATGGCACTTCTTGGAAGAACAACTCACTAAAGTTTGACCAAATTGACGATTAAAATTAGCAGCGATATTTGAACGAGTCTACATACTAATCGCGTGTACAGACTTTAATTTTTTTTTAACCGTATAATATTAATAGCGAAACCTTGTTATCTCGTTGTTGATGGAATCTTAGCAATACGAGAACGACTTTTGTTTGTGTAGCATCACCGAAGGGAGAAGAATCATCAACTTACCTAGATTCAGGCAGGCTAGCGTGCTCGTGCACTTCCACTCTTTCTCGTGTGTCGCGACCTTGACGTCATCGACGACCAATGGCACCCACCCTCCGAAAACATACATTCGATGACCGATTAAAGTGGCAGTATGAAGCGATCGGGGTAAAGGGGTGGGTCCGTGCACCACCGGCTTGTTCCAGGTCATCGAGTCGACGTCGAGGAACCACAGATCACCTAGACGGCAACCGCTCATGCCACCATAGATCACCAGCCAGGATTTGCCCGTGGTACGATCGGTGTACGCCACTCCGGTGTGGGATTCCCTGGGAGGTGGCGCGTGTCCGTGCGTTAGCGGCACGTCCCAGGCTGTCTGGCCATTAGGAAGGAGCTCGAGCGTGTACAGATCGTTCAAATATCTCGGTATGTTGCTCTTCGGGTCGTCACTCTCGTTCGCCAGGCCCCCGAAAAGGAAGACCCTGTTGCCAATCAGGGTGAAACTGTGCCCCAACCGCGGGCACGGCGGCGGATCGTGCTTGGGTGGCTTCGGCCTCAGGCGCTTCCATTCCCACCGGCTCGCTTGCAATTCGTACAGCTCGTTAGAATACTTGCCGTACTCCACCATTCCACCAAAGACAAAGATACGCGTGCCGTCGACCACGAAGCCATACGCTGCGCAACCCGGCGGAATGTCTCCCTTCGTAGATGGCACGAACCATTGGTTTGTCGCTGCAAAGATGTTATCTCACGTAAGTGACTTGATGGAAGAGCGGATTGCGAATATTTACACGCGTGCGTTACACTTTTCTCGCTCGCGTAAATATTTCAAGACGATGCAACGCGCAAAAGTGCCTCTTTCGTTTCAGCTGTTGGACATAAATGTACCATAAGCGTATAAAAACTATGTAAAAGACAATACACGATTCGTTGTACATTGTCATCTAATTTATTTTACATTTTTATATATATGTGATTGCGTAAATATTTTATAAAAATAATTTTTTAAGCTTTTACTCCAATTTCAATAAACTGTATTATATATCAATTTGTACGAATTTATTAAGAAATTTGCGTATGTAAGAAACCTTCGCAACATTATCAAATATTTTGTAAAATAGAGCGTGTGATTCCAGTTTTGGTTAACTAAATTTTGAGAAATTTTCAATATAAAACATACGGCAGTAATCGAGGGAAAAACAGTTGACCAAAATCTTGTACACCAATGCCCACTAATGCCCAGTGGGCATTACTTTATCTTATTTTATCTTTATAGTGTCTCAGCAAGGCCTAATGCCCAAAAAATGCCTAGTAATGCCGCAATCCACAATGCCACCAGGGGTTTCCCCCTCGGCAGTTATCATAGGGTTTGTTTTCTGTTCCTGCACTGGTGAACTAGTGCAGTAAGTTAGAATGAGAAAAAATATGCTTGTCTTACTCCAATTTATTGCACTAGTTCACTAGTGTAGGAACAGAAAACAAGCCTATAGTAAAGCCTTGTGTCCACGATTCTATGGGTCTGTTTTTCATTGCTGCACTCCTGAACTAGTGCACACTGGTGCAATGAGTTGGAATGAGAGGTAATCTATTTGTTTCATTTTAACTTATTGCACTAGTTCAGTAGTGAAGTAATAAAGAACAGGCCTAAAGGCCTATGTCCACGATGCTA
>NW_011967112.1:135880-148742 GCF_000949405.1 Vollenhovia emeryi | reverse complement strand
CGGCGCGCGTAATCGGCGCGCACGGCCGCGGATCCGGCCGGTCACCGTCTTGTCAACGCATGCCGCCATATTGGTTCGCGGGAATCGCCAGGTACGGCGCGGCGCACAGGGAAAGGGACGCACGGCGGCGTATAAGCGCGAGCGGGGGACTCTCCCTCTCACCTGTATTGTACACGTGCAGCTCGTCGACGATGCCCTCGTTGCCGCCGCCGAAAACAACCATGAGATCCTTGATGGCGACCGCCCGGTGGCCGTGCCTGGGTCGAGGCTGGGGCCCGGTCGGATTCGCGATCCGCTTCCACTTTAGCATGGGTGCCGCCATGATGACCGTCGATCACATCATTTTTTCATAGCGCGCGATCGTACTACACTACGGGCACCACCGCAGCCGCCGTCGTCGTCCTCGTCCTCCTCGTAGTCGCCGCCGACGAGTCTACCGTAGAGCGCGGCGCTTGGCGGACCTTAACGCGGGCGTCCCCCTCCTTTATCACAGAAACCGCGGCCCGTGCTCGCCCGTCGCCGACGGCCGTGCCCGACGACAGCGGCGATACCCGGATAGTCCGCCGACGCCGCCCGCTCTCGCGCGATCCCCCGCGAGCCGGGCCGTTCTCGAGGCCGTACGTCCCCGATTCTAACCTCACCGCGGGCGCCGCGAAACGGCGCGGGTCCCTACCGCGGCGGCACTGCTCTCCGGCACTCGCCTCGACGCTCCGTCCCCCACGGCCGGCGATCGGCAGCGACGCGGCCCGTTCTCGCGATCGCGCGCGCGGTACCTCCGCACTTTTCCGTATTCGTGACAAAAGCCGCGGGTCGCGAACGAACTCCGGGGGCGCCGAGACTCGCCGCTAACAAGAACGGTGTGTGTCCCAGCCAGCGGCGCGCAACACGTACACACACGCGCAGAGAGAGAGAGAGAGAGGCGACGCGCACCGTGTATGCGTGTACGTCCGTATTTACGTATACGCGGTGTTTACGGCCACAGACTAGGCGCGCGCGCTAGAGCGCGGACTCGACGTCGCGCCGCGACCCGGGCGGATACGCGCTCGCGGCCCGCTCATGTCGCGCGCGACGATCGAGCGGGCTCGAGAATTCGATAATCTCGAAATTAATCGGCGGCAGGCGGCGTCGAGATCTCGGGGGAGCGGAAAGGGGGTGGCTTCTCTCTCGGCGAGCGAGCACGCGCGCGCGCGCGCGCGATCCTCTCTCCCGCCTCTTCGCCCGCTACCGTAGCCGCCGTACCTTCTCGCGGTGAAACCTGCGTCAAAACGAACGAAAAACGGAGCGGCAAGATATCACTGTGGCACGATCGAGCGACACCGGGCGGGGCGACGAATATCCGCGACCTGGCGCTCGTCACAGGCGAGACGCGACGACCAGCCACCGGCGGCGAGGGATTCCGTTGTACTTATCGGGGAAACGTCCGTAATATTCTGTAGCTCGATGGCGCGCACGAGCGGTAACTCGTCGGACCTCATCCACCATTGCACACAACGCGTCGGTGACGAGCGGTAACAAGCGCATTGCCAACCTACGCCGCGTTCTTCTGCGGGGAAACTCGCGCGGCGCTCGAGCGATCGATCGATTCCTCGAAAAGGTGGGAAAAGGTCGACGGTTCTGTCGGAGTCTCTTTCGATTAGTCCAATACGAGGGCGGGAATTTTTCACTAGCGTAAGCAGAGAAAAATCGACCAATCGCGCGCTCGGAAATGTGTTTACGGCGGAGATAAATTGTCCAGAAAATTACAGGCGTTGATTGTAATCTGTCCAAGCAAAATCACGCCTTTCTTCTAATATGCTTTGGAAATATTACAAGTAAATATGTGAGGAAAAATGTAAAAGAGCGTGTGAAGATATTTAAACATGCAGTAATAATAAAATTCAGAATGTCATGTACATTTTATACGTACATTGGCGGATTAGAAATTATTAATAAAATTTAATTATAAGCTTTTTATATATTCTAAGGTATTCTTGATATATTAATTTTATATGTATAGTTGTGTATTACTTTATATGTTAATTTTGACATCGTATGTTGAGCAAATTGCCGTTACTCAATAGGAATTTGTAGGATTTTATTTGTAAACAATGTACTTACACAAATATATCGTTATTTTTCATATAAATCATCCTAGTTATTTATCGTCGCCATGTTTATTAAATTTAATGCTCATTTTTAATAGTTTTTATATAAAGCAAAATAGATGCTGTAAATTAAAATAAAGACAATATAATAGAGATATATGAAGTAAATTGTCGACGGTTCTTTCGAGTCTCTTTCGATTAGTTCAATACGAGGGCGGATATTTTTCACTAGCATAGGCAGAGAAAAATCGACCAATCGCATACTCGGAAATGTATTTACTGCGGAGATAAATTGTCCAGAAAATTTCAGGTGTTGATTGTCATCTGCCCAAGCAAAATCACGCCTTTCTTCTAATATGCTTTGTAAATATTACAAGTAAATATGTGAGGAAAAATGTAAAAGAGCGTCGTGAAGATATTTAAATATGCAGTAGTAATAAAATTCATAATTTTATGTACATTTTAAACGTACATTGCCGAATTAGAAATTATTGATGAAATTTCATTATAAGCTTTTTATATATTTCAAGGTATTCTTGATATATTAATTTTATATGTATAGTTATATATTACTTTGTTAATTTTGACATCGTATGTTAAGCAAATTGCCGTTACTCAATAGGAATTTGTAGGATTTTATTTGTAAACAATGTACTTACATAAATATATCGTTATTTTTCATATAAATCATCCTAGTTTAAGATATTTGTCGTCGCCATGTTTATTAAATTTAATGTTCATTTTTAACAGTTTTTATATAAAGCAAAATAGATGCTGTAAATTAAAATAAAAACAATAGAAATATACAAAGGAAATTGTCACATGCATTCAATGAATGGACATTTGATTTCATGTATGTCAAGATTCACTTCTACTCTTTTCACGGAATGCTAAAGTACAACTACTTTTGGGGTGAAGCTAGAAATATGTTTTGCTTATTTACTTACATCTCTAATTTAAAATTATTTAAATTACAATTGTATATTCAACATCCTAAAATTAAGGAAAACCGTATTAATCTTTCACTCTCTCCGACTGACTGAAAATTCACAAATTGATAACAATATAAATGGGATATTAATGTTCTTTGCCTATCAAAGCGACTTCGCATATTTTGCATACTGTATCTTTAAACTGTGGATTATAACTGGCGCCGCATAAGGGACACTTCACCTCTGGTTTTCCTTTGTAAATTGGTGCAAACGTGCTCGCGCACAATGAAAACGGATTGTGCTCGTCGTACACTAATTTATGCTCGTCGACAGGATTCTTGTCACAAGACTGAAAGAGAACAAATCAAATTCTTAGACGTTAATCATCTATACAAATATTAATTTGCAGTAGAAATGAAATTACCTGCAATAGGACCCGAATTTTTTGTGCCAGTTCTGGATTTGGTCCGAGCTCGAGTAATCTTCTCGCGAACGACGCGGCGGTCTTGTAATTCTTCAGTTTGTAGAACAAATTCACGGCTACTTGAAGAGTGAGAATCTGATGTACGGGTTGCAGATTACAGTGCGTAAAGTAAGCCGCCATCTCGCAAATCCTCTTCTGCTCCGCTAACGTGGCCCTCGGCAAACTTTTACGCTCGGTCTCCATCTTCAGACCCAGGATATACTCGCGACAAATCTGAATCAGCTGCTGAGCCTCCGCGATGTCTTGCTTGGTGTCGACAACGAGTAACGGCACACTCAGCAATATACTCTGCAGCTTCTCTACCGCCTTGGCAAACTTGCCATTGGTCGTCAATTGATAGCACACTTGAAGACGCTGAACTAGCTCGGCAAGGTGCAACCCCACCGCGGGTAAACCCGTCTTCGACGCGGCATCCTTCCAACTAGAATCCTTCCAATTTCTTTGGGGATATCCATATAACGACGGTATGTTAGGTAGACACGCGTGGGACGTCCTGGAGCGGGCGTATGTATTTAAAAACAGAGATTCATACGGCCCGAACTCCACCACTCCCACCTGATTATTCAACAGTCTAAAAGCGGACTCGAACGACCCAGCCAATATATGGTCGACCACCAATTTAGAATTATTGACCCAATGCTGCGGCGGCGAAACTCCTTTAGTAGGTAGACACTCGTAGTTGTTGCCTTCGTCGGAGGTCGCCGCGGCTTCGAGTTCCGGCGGAAGTTCGACGTCCTCGACGTCCCATCCGGGATTCTCTTCGCCTTCCGGCGCGATTTCCGCGTCCACGCCTTCCTCGTCGTCTATGCCGAGCTCCTCGTCATTGCCCCATCCCTCGGGCGTCGCTTCGCCGTTGTCTTCCAGGGCGAGAGCGGCGGCCACTTGAGTCCTGCTGCGAGACATCATCGCGCCTTCGAAGAAGCCTTTCGATACGGTCAGCAGCGGCCAGTTGTTCTCGGCTTGCTGAATAGGTACGGGCGGACGGAGATACGCGGCGCCTTTTTCCAACGCAGATAGTTCCTCGCTCATCGACTCGTACTCGCCGTCGTCGTCTTCGTTCGATATCCCGTGAATCTTTTCAGTAACGTACGCCAACGATGCTTGTCCAGAGCTCTACGAACAGAAATGTTTATCTATTATAATTGTAACCAATAGTCAGAGCCAACGAAGACTTTCGTTCTCCACACGTATAAAATATACGCCGATCAATAGAGATAACGTACCCGCAAAATCTTAGCCCGTTCGTAGATGTCTCCAAGAAGCAAGCTTCCTTGATACTGCCCGGACACATCTTTCCGAATCTCCGCGATTTTTATCATTTTACGTAGCTTCTCTAGGTTGCCGGTTATCAGATAGAGGAAAGCCAGCTTCTCGAAGTTCTTGGTCCTCTGATAGCACATCTCCACGACCTGGTGATTGCCTTGCAGCAAAGCGGTTTGCGCCAAGCTCTCCCAGCACGACTTCTGATCGAGCAACCTCGCCGCCTCCAGCGCGACTTCGATATTTCCACATTCGAGCGCGAGGCCGAATCTGGTCTTTTCGTCTTTCACGAAGTGAAGCGCCACTTCTGGATATCCCTTCTGCTGCAGGTACGCTATAATCGATTGGCCAACGAGATTCGCGTTGCGAACCATGTGCAAAACTTCCTCGTATTTCCTGTTGATCAGCGCGAGCTTGAATTTGTACTCCGTCGGATCAATTCGGAGGATCCTCGGCTTGCACTCTCGGTCCAGGCAGTAAACTTGATTACCTTTCACTCTCGTCACGTATATCGGTAAATCTAGCGTGCGAATGATGCCGTAATCGCCGTTGCTGATCGCGTATTTAATGTGATTGCTGGTCGTGTAAATGAACACGCCGGAATCGTCCCAGGCGCCGGACTTCACTCTGGTGTTTTCGTGTATGCAACAGAGAGAGTCCAGCCGACGATTGCAAATATTGACGGTGTGCTTGGCCAGCAGTGCGACGTGGGACATGTCGCTGGACCACACGACGTATCTGCACTTGGCAATTTTCTCCTCTGCCAAAGTTCTCTTCTGCTGTACGTCGAACAGCGTTACCTGTTCCGGATCGCGCAGAAGCAACATGCCAGTGCCGGCGTAAAATATCTCGTCGCAATTTGGAATTTGCACTTTTTTCGTCACCTCGTTCTTCAGGTTCTTAATAACCAACTGAAAAGGGAAATACCCGCTGTTAAACTACACGTGTGGTAAAACAATATAGTAGAGATATAAAATAACGAATTGTTTCCAAAAATATCGCAAGGAATATGCAAATAAAATCTCGATTAATCATTTCAAGTAAAATTGTTGAATTTTAAACTTTCTGAAGTTTATGGAACTATGTACAAAATATGCTAACTTACAGAGTATGCTCGATCCAGTACAGCGAATCGATTTCTCGCGACCCAAATGGCAGTAACACCGGATGCTCGTTTCGTATCGGCGTCCGTGCTCGAGTCTCCCTCGCGCGGTATCATGTACAAATCGTAAGTACTGTTCTCGATATTCGAGGGCGATCTTGTGCATATTAAAACGCTATTCTCCGCCTGATTGTACGACATGCTGTAGGGCGGTGTTTTCCCTCCGCCGCGTATCTGCATCACCGACGTGTCCTTCGACGTGCTGAAGTCCAGCTTCCGCAGGAAACGGTCCTTCACGTAATACAGAACGTTCCCGTAAACCGCGTACGCGGGGCGTTCTCGCTCGAGTTTGAAAATGATCATTCCGGAATCGTGGCCGGCAGCGAAGAGATTGAGCGTCGGATGCGCGGCGAGCACCCAGAATCTCTCGTGTTCCCGCCTGAACGTGTGCAGGCACGTGCGCTTCGTCATGTCCCAGACTCTGATGCTCTTGTCCTCCGAATTGGAGAGAATGAGGTCCTGCCGCGGATGAAACAGCACGCAGGACACGTTGTTGTAATGGCCGCGACACGTGTCCACTTCCCAAGCCTTGGCGTCGTTCATACGCCACATTTTTATCTGCCGGTCGTCAGCTCCGGAGACAATGAGAGGTAACGTCCCGTGAAAGCATGCCCAGTTTACGCCTCTGTCGTGACCTTCCAGGACATACTTGACTACCGCATCGGCCTGGCCGAATAAATCGGTCGCCCCCGGATTCTTCAGGTGATCCTCGAGACCTCCCGGGCCCGGCGCCACGTTCTTCTTGCGCAATCCTGCAATTGCATTCGCTCGGTTACCGCGGTACACGCGTCTCTGTCAGTAGTCCCGTAGTTACGAAATTTTCTCTTGGATTCTACGATTAACTGCGGCAATGACAAAAATATAAATACTAAAGAATCTACTGCGTATATAAGTTTACTGGTTTTTCGTGAAATAAAATTTGAGAAGAGCCTCGGGTCCAATTCTTCATTTCGATTTATAACTTTAATTTTCGGAGTTACGCGAGATCCCTGCACGAACCGGAAATGTCCCAAACGCGGACCGTTTGGTCCAACGAGGCCGACACGATGATGTCCTCCGTGGGATGAAACTGGGCACACATCACGTAATGATTGTGCCCGGTCAGCACGCAGATGCAGGTGCGGCTCTGCCAGTTCCAGATACGAATAGTCTGATCGTCCGAGGCACTGAGGATCCAGGGATATTCCTGATGGAACATCGTGGTCCTTATGTAATCCAGGTGACCCAGCAGGGTGAAGATGCATCTCCGTTGCTTGTAGTTCCAAACTTTGATCTTGTAGTCGTCGCCGCCGGAGACAAACAGCGGCTGCTGATTGTGGAAGCATATGCCTCGAACGGGCCCGTCGTGCTCGTCGAATTTGTCGAGCAGGGCGCACATACGGTAATCCCACAGCTGGATAACGCCATTGTGTAAACTGCAATTCATTTACGAACGCACAAGATTTAGATGCGATGCGACATTTTTATTCAATTGTTAATTTAACTCAGTTCTTTTGCACAGAACACGATGGCTACTGCGTGTAATTAAATATGAGATAGAAAGTCCGTTAAACATATACTTTTTAATAAATTTTTACAATCTGCAGTTTAAATTTTAAATGCAACTTCTCATACTTTCAGCGTTACATAATTCTCGCAGTCTTCTGCGCGAATGCACTTTGTTCTATAAATATGTCATTTGCGAAGCTGCTTATTAGTTCGCACACCATGCGTGTTGTTATTCTCCTTTTCAATTGCCGTAAGCCATAAGAGGAACCTTAGTGAATGCCCGGGATTGCGCAAAGCGGTGGTTCGCACGAAGTATTTCGTCTGGGCGTGCGATTACAAAATGAAGTATAAATATAGAGGTCATTCGGAAACTGGATTTCGGGCGGGCCTACGCCTCCATACTGGGTGTCACAATAATGCAACGAAAACAATGCGAGTCTGAGGATCAAGATTATCGTGTGTCTCGAGATTAGCGCACAGCTTCCATTATTTTCAAACGGATTCAGGCGCTTCCTGCGATTATCGATTGCAGATGTCAGCAATTGGGACATCGGTGAAAAATGGATCTCCGCAATTCTGCATTTAGCCACCTTGTATCTCGTTCGTATTATCTTGAGAGATAGGCGTGGTACATTCACTTGAATTTGAATGCCAAAGGAACGCACCATCGTTCGCGAGTCCTTCGATTCAACCACCTACCGATAATCCTTTTAATACACGCATGAATATTAAACACCTGCTGTGACAACTCATTCGCTCATACAAAGAGATTAAAACTGATTGCCAAATTTATCATTGGGTCAGCATTTAAGCGTAATATATCATTATATTCTGGTTACGCCCGTTAATTTAAAACATAATTCATATAAACAACGAGGCTGTTATTACAGGAAAGTTCCCCATAATGAGATAGGCTTCTAATGTGAGATACCAGGTTTATCAACGTCCGAATTCAATGACAAATCTCTTTTTTTTTACAATGAAGTTTCCACTAAACAGACTCCACTTCAAGAGCAATAAATTCACGGTGGAACCAATAGATAGAGGTGTGACATTTTGATGTTGTCTTTGTACGCAAAATTTCGCAAAATGCCCCAGGAACGTTTTTAATGTCATTTCTTTACATTTTGGAGTCTCCAACTTCGTTTTAACACGTTTTGAAAACGCAAAGTAACGCAAAATAGCGTCAAGAATAGCAATTTTCCTTAGCAAACATTTCTAACGTCAATGCTGTAGCCTAAACTAAAGAGATTTATACCTGAGATTAGTTCTTGTTTACTTTTTTTAGACATGTTAATGTTTTTATGGTCCGAAAATAATATGTAATTCCAATAATTTGTTCCATGCTATTTTAATATATCACGTTTTCTGTTACATTTTTAACATAACTTAGCCTTAATAAATGTCGTAAATTGTTCTATCAAAACATTAGGGCCCGGTTTCACAAACGTTGTTTAGCTTTAAGCTTAGCTTAATTCGTTCTTTGCCTCTTTTTAAAGTAACAGCTGGAAGGAGGTGAAGAACGAATCAAACTAAGTTTAAAGTTAAGCGACGTCGGTGCAACCGGGCCTAAGGTCCAGTTTCAACGTTGTTTAACTTTAAGCTTAGTTTAATTCGTTTCTTGTCTCTCTCCAACTGTTACTTTAAAAAGAGACAAACATGAATTAAACTAAGATTAAAGTTAAGCGATGTTTGGTGAAACCGGGCGCCTAAGACCTGGTTTCACCAAATGTCGTTTAACTTTAATCTTGTTTAATTCACGTCTGTCTCTTTCTAAAGTAACAGTTGGAAAGACACAAAGAACGAGTTGAGCTACGCTTAAAGTTAAACAACGTCGGTGAAACCGGGCCTAAGTCGTCTTATTGAAGCCCTGCCCACCTCTGATCACGGCATTATCGAAATAATGCAAAATCCAGAAAAACAAAACGCAAAAGATGCCAAAAATAACATCAAAATGTCACAGCTCCACCAATACATGACGCTTGTTAATTTAACAGAAACCCCGCTATCTCATATTAAGAGCGAGACGTTCATCTACTACAAATATCATTAAGTAAATCAAGTATAATTTTTCCAATATTGGTGATTTTGTTGACCATATCTGGCGATTAAAATTCTTATTGCGAAAAAATATTACCCCAGCCGGGATTCGAACCTTCCTACAATCCGTGACGGGCGTCTTAGCCAGCTCGACCACCGGGGCTGTGGTAATATTATTCGCAATAACATGTATATATTACTTAAGATGTTGTTCACGCGTCTATTTCGACTTTTCAGAACTGTGCGTCGATATGGTTGTCGATCGTACACCGAACTGTCGATACGCGATTTTTAAATTTACTGTTTCCTTCTTCCCCTTGATCCCCTTCCCCCTGTAGAATAAACACCATGTTTTTTAGGTCAATGGTGTATAATCAACTAGAATATTCTTAAGGTTGCCAGTAGTAATTAACAATATTGGTGATTTTGTTGACCATATCTGGCGATTAAAATTCGATATAATTTTTCCATTGTTAATTATGAAACATTTTAGAATTCTCTATCCTGCCCATTATTATTATTATAAGGAAGTGGATGAGAGACACCACCGTGTCTCTCGATATTTATATATAATCGCAGCATACTGATAAATCTGCCTCAAGACTGCATCGACATTCATAATTTATATTCCTTTTAAATTACACACGTCCTGGGCAAATAAAGGCACACAGGGCGTATCTCTCCAGATAATATGAGAAAAATCTGAAACCTGATCTGCACGCACTACATAATAACATTTACGACGAAGCCGATCGCAAATTATCTGAAACTCGATCTACGCGCGCTACATAATAACATTTCGACGAAGCCGACGACGATTGAGGGACAGGCCCCGCATATCCCCCCGGGACATTTTTGCAGAACCAGGTCATCAGAGGCAGAGGTGTAGAGAGTGTGGTGGGGACGTTAAGCGACGCTGGACACCGCGTATATAGAGAACACATCATTACATGTCTTGGTAGTTCACCTCTTAATTTCATTATGTTCACATCTCTTTGTCAAACTTCGGCAATGGCGCCTTTTCGGTTTTTTACCGCCGCTATTGTAAGTACACGTTTGCGCTCGAAAGAAAAATCCGTCGTCCCGACTGTTTCAATAATTTCAATCTCGAATCTAAATTTGAAACTCGCCTCTTACGCGCGTGACTTCGTACGAATAGAGTTCACGTTGAAGTGAGATGAGTCTTATTTTTTTCAGCTCTTGCTAAGTACAACATCGGTGAAAACGTACTCCGTTCCGTATCAGGGCGTTCAGCTGCCGTTCTCTATCACGCCACAGTTGATATACACGTCCGAATCCAATCCCGCTTTCAGCGGATATTCCTACACAACTCAGGACTTCAATGGCGGCGAAAGTAACGTTGTCTTTACAACTGGCGCCGACTCCAAGAACAGACTGAAGGACGAAATGGACTCGAGGAAGATGCCAGAGGAATATTCGCAAACGGATAAAAGCCAAGAGAACATGATGTCCTCGGAACAGTCTAAATCCGAAAGTACCGAGAAACAGAATCTCGACGCGAACACTAAAGTTCCGGGTGAAGGGAAGAAATCTGCAAATTCCCAAGCGGACAACAATCTTATCGAACAACAGCCGAGCTTTCAACGGGTTTCTCTCGTGGACGTGTCCTATCCCGCGCTTCGAGAAAATTTCTTGAACCTTCCGCTATTTCCGAGATATCAGATATCGCCGAACGTGATGCCGAGCCAGTACTATCCTTACAATCCCTACGCTCGCCTAGAACTGCCCTTGCACAACTTCGACATCTACAATCCCGTGTCGCTGTTTTATCGAGTATCGCCGATCATTCCCGGCAGCAATTCCGAGTCGACGTCGACAGCTGCTGAGACTATGAAACCACCCGCAGAGCCGCACGTTGTTAGCTCGCAAACAAATGTCACCAACTCTGCGTCTAACTCGGCAGAGTCCAATACGATAGCGTCAAGATTCAATCCAGAATCGACGACAAACGGAGAGGAAGAAACGTCGTCGGGTCTGCCTACTTCTGCGAGCAAACTCGAGTCAACGACCACGTCTGAGAAAGTCAAGGCGGAACCTCCGACCAGCGCGACTGCGATGGCAACTCAAAGTTCCACTCAACGGACCGCGGGCAGCGAAGCGAGCAGCACTGAGCTTGCGAGTACAGAAACGAGTCCCTTGACAGAGAAATCGAGTACTGCAACGGCGAAGGGTCTCAATTGAAATCTAAATCCACACGCCATACCCTATTTTTTTTGTATTGCATTTACAACAGTAGGTTTTACTAATAAAACGCCACCAAATCTGCAATTATAAATACTGTTTAAATTATCAAAATAAATCTGTTGACACTTTTGATATTTATTACATAAGTTGTGGACCAATTTTCTTAGTACGACGAAAATAATGGACAAAGTAATCCCTTTTTTTATACGCTTAGGCCCAGTTTCACCAAACGTCGCTTAACTTTAATCTTAGTTTAATTCATGTTTGTCTCTATCTAAAGTAACAGTTGGAAAGAGACAAAGAACGAATCAAGCTAAGATTAAAATTAAACGACGTTGGTGAAACCGGGCTTTAGTGCCCGTATTCAAATGATTGAAAACACTGTGCGTTAAACAAT
The DNA here is from genome assembly GCF_000949405.1 of Vollenhovia emeryi. NCBI lineage: Eukaryota > Metazoa > Arthropoda > Insecta > Hymenoptera > Formicidae > Vollenhovia > Vollenhovia emeryi. The sequence continues at coordinate 136,690 of NW_011967112.1, read as the reverse complement.
AGGTTATGTTAACATACGATTACAAACACGCGATAATAATCAACTAATAATTCTCCAACGTGGTTTACGAGACATTTTGCTCTCGTATGTGCAAGCTGACAAATGTGTTATTAGTAAAATGCCAAGCAAATGGTCAAGCAATTAGTTTAAGGACGTCTGTCAGTTTACCTCGCGAGCACCCAGGGACGTTTCGGGTGAAAGGACAAGCCCTTCACTCGCGCGGACTTGGTCTCAAACTTCGTCAGCATCTTGGCGAATTTCTCAGCGCGTGACACAATACCACGCAATACTAATTAAACATCACCCTCTCGAAATTCTTCAAACTTTTTGACACGACGGAAGAGACACGTCACTACGCAACCACGAACTGCGATTCACCGATGCGGCACGTAGACGCGACTCTCTCGTGCGCGCGCTACTTTTCCGCGCGCCTTCTCGTCTAGTGACTAATTCCAGTTACAAAATCAACTCCCTAAAAACACCGGTGCGCCGTCGCGGTGCAATCATAGACCCGTATTCGTAGTCAGATTTTATATTCAAGACTGTTTTAAGATCATCTTTAGATACTCCGTAGCCAATGAAATGTTCCATTTAGCATCTTTAGATAAATTCTATGTGGACGAGGCTTTAGCCTCGTCTACATAGAAGTCGTAAAGTCGTAGGGTACTATTAAGCCTCCGCTACAATGATTCTCGGTTCTGTCTACAATGCGAGTCGCAGAGTCGTAGTCGTAAGAATAAAGCCTCCGCTACAATGATTCTCGGTTCTGTCTACAATGCGAGTCGCAGAGTCGTAGTCGTAAGAATAATC
>NW_011967112.1:118851-134788 GCF_000949405.1 Vollenhovia emeryi | reverse complement strand
TATTACATTTGTCGTACGACAAATTTTTCAAGCGTGTCGATTGGCCGCTGAATAGAAAGTTTCTAGATACTCGAGAATTTTACTATCCTTCAGCCAATCAATACGTTTAAAAACTTTGTCGTACGACAAATGTAATATCAGCCGTAGTCGTAAGAATAGTCGACTATGATTGGTCAATTCTTATGTGTCTGACGAAATTGACCAATCGCAGTCGATTATTCTTACGACTACGACTCTGCGACTCGCATTGACTACGTTTCCACTGAGGGTCAGAGTCGGGCTAGAGTCGGGTCAATCGGGTTGGGGTGAGCGTTTTTGCGGTGGAAACACCAAACCCCAACCCGATTCTGGGGAGCGATCGCGTGCACCGATCGAATTCGAATTCGAGAAGGAATATGCCATCCGATACCACTCTTCGTACATGATCAATCTATGGTCTGAGGGAAACTATCCTATAATAAATAAGCATGAACCATGAAACCTGTAGAGTAGAGACGTATGAGAAGTCGACCGATCGAATTCGATCGTGCACGCGATCGTTCCCCTGACCCGGCTCTAGCCTGACTCTGAGGGTGCAAACTCATAGAGCGGAACGGTGTACGCAGAAAATCGCGGAACGACAGCTTCGACCAATCACGAAAACATTGGAATACTCGTGATTGGTCAAGGCTTCCGTTCCGCGATTTTCTGCGTACACCGTTCCGCTCTATGAGTTTGCACCCTGACCCTCAGTGGAAACGTAGTCAATGCGAGTCGCAGAGTCGTAGTCGTAAGAATAATCGACTGCGATTGGTCAATTTCGTCAGACACATAAGAATTGACCAATCATAGTCGACTATTCATACGACTACGGCTTTACGACTTCTATGTAGAACCACTGGCCAAGGAATTTGAAACACATCGGCGAGCTGCACGCGGTGCGCTCCGATTGGCCGCGACATCGCGGAAGGCACGTTTTGTCGTCTGGTCCGCCTAACCTTGAAGGCCAATCTGTCGGATGTTTCGAATGAAACTACTTGGAGCAATTATGATCTAGTCAAGAGGCAGAACGAACGGGATTCAGGAGACGTTCGCCTCTCACCCTCCGCGAATAAAACGGACGCTTCTCTCAAGTGCTTCCTCTCTGTAATATTTTTTTTTCCTTTTGTAAATACATTCCGTTCGCGTCGACAGCCGGTGCGGTATAATGCGAGTGCCGACCAGCGTTGCTTTCCTCAGCATTTTCGTGATCGCATCCACTCGCATGAGCGACGTCCAATGCGAGAAAGGACAGCCGGGCGAGGAGGAACTCAAGTCCCAGAACTTTCCTCCCTGCGCAGCGTGCAAGATACTTGCCAACAGTTTCAAAAAGGTAAACAATCCCACCCCCTCCTTTCCTCGAGGTATTTAATCAGTTGTATTGTCGTCGTTTTGTGTTAAAACTGTCAAGATAGCCATAACAGTTTCGTCGCGTCGTTGGAGTATGTGATTTTAAGTTGTCTGACAGTATTCTGACGAATCGTTGTTTCGCAGGGACTAAAGAAGACGAGACGCGGGAACTTCGAGGGCGGGGACAGCGCCTGGGAGGAGGACAAGCTGGGCTCGTACTCAAGAAGCGAGGTCCGACTGATTGAGATACAAGAGAACCTGTGCAGGGATGTCGAGCGCGGCGAGGCGCAGTGCCAGTCCCTGGCCGAGGAGCTGGAGAGCCAGATAGAGGAGTGGTGGTTCAAGCATCAGGACAATCATCCGGATATCTACGATTACATCTGCATTGTTAAGACAGAGCGTTGCTGCCCGAAGGATCACTACGGCCCGAACTGTACGCAGTGTCCGGGATACCCGGACCGGGTCTGCAGCAACAACGGCAAGTGTAAAGGCGCCGGCACGAGGAAGGGAAACGGCGGCTGCTTCTGCGACAGGGGATACGTCGGGGATATTTGCTCGGAGTGCGCTCCGGGATATTACGAGTCTTACAAGGATGAGAAGACCCTGCTGTGTTCTATATGCCATGCGGCGTGCGAGGGACCTTGCAGAGGCGCCGGGCCCAAGGATTGCGAGAAATGTGCCGCTGGATGGTACATGATCGAGGACAAGGGCTGCTTTGATATTGACGAATGTTTGAGGAACGAAGACATCTGTCTTGGCAATCAATTCTGTGTTAATAAAGAAGGAAGCTATGCTTGCTTAGGTATATATGTTATTTGATTGTAATAAAGTAGTTTTGTAACTTAGATGTACGTTAAAATTAAAAGTTTGAAATGTTTTCAGCTTGCGACAAAGCTTGCAACGGTTGCACCGGCGATGGGCCAGATATGTGTGTTAAATGTGCCGATGATTACCATAAAAAGGACAATATGTGCATAAGTAAGTACTTGGAATAGTGATATAATGGAATAACACTTTGAATAATGTGTATTTATGTTATTTGTAGACTCGGATCTTAGTGATATAATGGAATAACACTTTGAATAATGTGTATTTATGTTATTATGTTATGTTTGTAGACTCGGATCTTCTTGGCCGTAAGAAACAAGAAAATCTCGCGAGATATTTGACGTATGTCGGACTCTGTGTGGCGACGTGCATCATTTTGCAACGTAACGTTTATGTAGCGAGCATTATCGGTTTGTTGGTCGCAATATATATATCTGTGTCCGAGTACATGATCGCGCATAGTAATGTCCAGGATACAACGGCAAATATGGATATTCTAGGACCAGCTTAAATAGAAACGCAATTTAAAGAATGTATAAAATTATTTCAGTGTGTTGTATCAGGATACAGAGTCATTATTCATATGTAAAATATATCGTATTAGAATTAATATGTAATTAATATCGTTGTACAAGTTGGAAAGATACCAGAACTTTATTAGTAATATCTTTTCTTGCTATATTTTTGAGAAACTTTGATGTGTTCCTGATCTTACGTGTATACTATCTACGTATGTTTACATAATTATACGATTTTTATTTAGATATCAGTGTTTAAAAGGAAATATGGCCAGTTTATTTTTAATATACCATTTTTTATCTACCAAAATTATTAATGCTGACTTTTTGTCCAATGTGTGTTTATTATTACTTATATAGTTATTGTAAATATTATATTTTAATGTAGAAAAAAATGATAACAAAAGCTATTACAGTTTTAAAATAAGCATCTACATTAAGCATAAATTTACAAAATATATAACATATTACTTAGGCATTTTTATACTCGTAAAAAATTTAAGTGATTTCTGACATAATCTACATACAGTTTCTATATTAATGTCGACTTCAACGAAGAAACATAACAATGCCAATAATTAATATTACATGCAAGTTTTCATATATTTTATTCAGTTATATAGAATTTATTTACTGCATACGAACATGAGGGAGTACCATGTACCTTTATAGAAATTTATGTTAATGTTCATTAAAAAACTGAGACTATATATTGTGCATTTAGTATCCAATATATTTGATTAACTCATGTCAATACATTATACATACATATATTATATCATATTGACAGATAACTAATATTCAACACTACAAATATACTGCTTAAGTAAAATTATATCCTATTTCACTCCTATTATTACGTGTTAGTTAATTCCACAATTATATAGAAATATCAAAATAATATGCAAATATTTCTTATCGTTAAGTTATAAAATTAATTATAGTAAAAATACCTAGAGTATCATAGTAGTATTCACGGTAAGCACAGATTTGAGTGAGTTAAACCGAATGATTTCGATTTTTTAACGTAAAATCATTCATCGTTAATTTTTTTAAACTAAATAATTGCACGATTAATTTGTAATTGATTTACTGTTTATATATCTGAAGCATTATAGATAAGGAAGGATTTAAAGAAGTGATTATGTAACTGTACAGTCAACACCAAGGACAATACGAAAATTAACAACAAGACTGACAATGACTTATCGTGTAGTCATATGTTCTGTTTTATAATGCGAGTTACGATTTGCTACATCGTGCGTATGAGGATATGTTTCAAAAATATTATCCAAGTTTAAGGAAAAGTATTTTTTTGATAATTTATAGTATTTAACTTTGGACATACATTAATGCATTGCTCCACGATTAAACGTACAAGTATTTTTTCACATTAAATTTCTCATTTATAAATGCAACCTATTATTAAATTGACATACTGCGAAAACATAAATAAAAAACATATTCACGTAACCTGCAATAGGTATAGAAACGTAACACATAAGAAATTCCATAGAAATTGCCCTTCTGTGATACTAGATGGCCAAATATTGTAGTACTTTCTCGTATTTAAATTTTGCTCACTTTTACTATATATTCTGTGGCGCAGAACCTTCGTACATATGTAACAACTTTATATCCATGATATACTTTTTGAATTGTTTAAGTTCTTAAACTTCTGATAAAGGTCTAAAATAAAATATTTCTTCCACTTGTATAGACATACACGTTATATTTTATTACAAATTATACTAAATTTATTAAAAATTTCATCAAAATGTCACGTAGTTACCTAGAAATAAAGTTCTATAATCTAACTAACACTATTAGGTAGTCAAACTGAAAGATAGTTTCTCGTATTTAAATATTAATATACTTCCTTTATATGTATATGTTCTACACGTATTAAATAACTTATAATAAGCAACTCAATATTATTCATAAATATATACTTTTAGGTACTGTTACTTGAAAAGTATTATATTATTCAAATAATTCGTATTTTTAGCACAGAAACGTTTAGTGAAATAATACTGCATCCATTGCTTGCAGTGAAAATTAGCTAATAAAGTTACCGCTAAATAACTAAACTTAAACACAGTCTCTCGTAAATAAAATTTAACATATTTTTTCTATAAATGTCATTTTAATAAAGTTATAAATTGTTAGAATTTATAATACTCAATAACGAGAAGTGATGTATGATTTATCATAAATTTTTCGGAATATTACTCTATTCCATTAAAGCAATTCATGTTAATTTATTTATATTAGTATCTCAATCGACCGAAGTACTGAAAACAAACTACTTTATATTATTAACAATGAAATGTAAGTGTGAGAAGAAACGATTTAAAAGAAAACTATGAAATTTTCGGATTCCAATTTAATAAATTTAACTATATATTATATGTATGTTTTTACATTAAGATATACATAATGTATTTCAATATATTTCAATATATTGAATATATTTACAATGATATTATAAGATTATAATAGAATTAACAATGTCACGTTTAATTCGATCATGTTAATACTTGCTCTGCAATCACTTGCAGAATACAATTAAGAAGTACTATTTTCCGCCACTAGATGGATGAATACAACAGCACTTTCTCGTATTTAAGTTACGTTTACTACTAGTATATCTTCTGACGATGCACAACACTATGCATCAAACAATTTTATTATCCATAATCAATCTTTGGATGTTTTTGTGGTTAGATTACCTAATATGAACTCAAAAGAAAATCGTTTATGCTGAGTAAGCTCACGTATGTATGTATAAATTCATTCAAATGCCTATTGCTATTGTGAGTATGTCAGTTTGATTATTTCTCCTCTTTTTAAATCATGTTATGTATCAATCTTTTCATTAATAATGTGATTGATTCTCGTTAATTTTATTTTAATTTTCGAATTTCGCTATATTTTATTGAACAAATTCTGTATGCATTTGTATAAGTACACCTTAAATCGTCGATCCCTTTTACATTACGCATACGCTCATTAGGGCGCGTGAGTTCATGAAATATCACGACGAACCATCCCAGAAAGCCGGGCCGAGACGCGTCGAGACAATCCCGCTATTTTTCGCAAGCGCAATTATCTTTTCACGCGCGTCGACGTCTAAATTTCTCTCCTCCCCCCCCCCCTCTCTCTCTCTCTACTATCCCCCTCACCAGGAGAATCTAACCTCGCATCTACGGACGACCCGAGTCGAACGACTCGCCGCGAAAATCCCACGAACGTCCGCGCTCCAACGATCATCACGTAGACCCGCGAAAGAGCGGGCGCGAAGAATACACACGCCGCACGTCCACCGTCCAGGACACGGACGATCCCTCGCATAAAACCTCGCGTTCGTCCGCCCCTACAAACGCGTCACACGTCGCAGGCGACCGTCCGCGGCGCGTAGCAAAGAGCGAGGCGCCCGTGCCGACAGGTCGATAAAGACGCCCGGCACGCACGAGACACGGAAGACCTCTCGAAAACATCATTTACCGACGCGTTTCGGACGAACGCGCGCCACAGCGCTCTCTCTCTCTCTCTCTCCCCCTCCCTCTTTCTCTCCCTCTCTCTCTCTCCCTCTCCCGCAATCAAACGTCGCCCGCTTCCGCCGCGTTTCCGCGCGCACGGCCGGACGTTCTCGGCTCCCCCGTTCGCTCCCGGAAGTGAAGCGTCTCGCGGCGGCCGCGCGCGCGGCCGACCGCTCGCGCCGCGCGTTTCGCCGCGGCCGATTCGCGACGGCGACCCGCGCCGTCGCCGCGGGTCACCCTCCTTCCCTCCCTCCGCCCCCGCGCGCGCTTCAAGTATCCGCGCTTCGTATCCACGAACGCGCCCGCCGGAAGATCGGCGGACGCGGGCTCTCTCTCGCGCGCGCGCGCGCGCGGCGGCAGAAGAGGACGACGGAACTCGCGCCGGAAAGAGCCTCGGAGTCGCGACCGACGGAATCCGCGCGCGCGCGCGCGGCTAACGACCTCTCGATATTCTTCTTCCCGCGCCCTTCGTCCACGCCGCCCCCCCCCGCCCTCCCGCCCCCCTGGCGCGGCGTTCTTTTCCACTCTCGTGCCCCGCGGGGGCGCAGGACTGTAACCCTAGGCGCGCCCGGTTCTCCCTTGCTTCCCGGGGGTTTTCGGGGACCGTCGGCCGCGTCCTTGGGTCCCCGACCGGCGCGGCCGCCCGTGCGAGTGTTTCCGTTCGTCGAGGGCGAAAACCGCTCGAAGCGGGAGGACGATCCCCCTCGTCTCCGGCGCGCCGGGCGTCCGTCGCCGCGGCTGCCCCCCGGGACCGCGGACGGTTTCCCGCGGTTACGTTCGCGTACCTTTTTTCATTTTTGTGCGTGCGCTCGGCGCGACTCGCACGTTTTTTTTTTTTTGAGCGACGCTCGACTCGATAACTGCCCTCGCACTTGTCGCATCGTTTTCGGCGGCGGCTGAGAGTCGTTCGACCGCGACACGTTCGCGGGAACGAGCTCGTTTCCTGACGGGGCGCGGTTAGGCGCGATCGACTCGGAGCGGACGCCCGGATAATTGTTAATTGTTTGTACGAACGCGGTATCGGGGTGTATTGCGTGTGGGATTGTGCGATAATCGTTACGTTGCACGTCGTGTACGCGGCGCTACTTGGGGAAGAGAGTGGGCGGTGGGATTTAATTTATATAATGCGCTTGAATTTGCGAGCAAGTCTGAAACGGTCTGTAGAGGCGGTTTGAAGGATACATTTTGTCTCTGATCTTGGGGATTCGTGTGAAACCTGTTTACCGTCTTAACACACGCATCGAGATATCGCGCGGCTGTCTGAATGGCAGCTTCGTGGGTCGACGCTAGATGGCTAGAGCTGAGAACAGTTTCTCGTATTTAAAATTCACTTGCTTCTCTATATATACTCAACGTTAGAGAACTATTTCATAAGCAATACTCAATATAATACTTATATTATATTTTTGAATGTAGCTCTTATTCGATAAAAACGATAATGTGGGTTTAAAAGATAAATTAGTTTTAATAGGATGTCGGAGACTTGGCAGTTTCTAGATTTCATCCATCTCTTAAGATGTCAATGGGATAATCTATGTGTAATTATTTTGTGTCATTTAATTGAACTTCTCGCCTAAAAAATCTACGTTTTGCTTTATTATTTACTTTATCAGTCGTTTAATATCTGTAACTACGCGATCAAAACAATTCACTGTGGAAAAAAAATCTTATAAACTTCTGTGTCCTAATAAGAATAAAAATTATGGAGTCACCGTATTTTTCGGAAGGGCCATTTTATTTATTAATAAAAAAGATTAGCACTCTATCACAAAAATTCATTTTTAAAGGAACAAGGGTTTCCAAAATTTTTCCGTTGGTTTAAATATGTGTATGCATATTATATAATATATAACATAAGGCATGTTCATAGTCAATTCTTATATTTAAGATTGTTTTAAATACATATTCGGAAACTATTTAGTCGAAAAAATTCTTCGTACAAATACAGCTATACAGCTATACAGATCATTTTACTGGTTAAGAAATATTTCAAGGAGTATTTAAGACGATCCTTAAATATGAGAATTGATAAACAAACCTTAGTGCGCACTCAATGCGCATTCGCTAGCACCAACAGAGTTCGCTATTTCAGAATAGAATACGGATATCTGAAAAGATTCTTTGCTTCAACACTAGATGGCTGAATATGAAAGCATCCTCTCGTATTTAAAATCTTAATATTTCCCATGTATATTACATGGTCATGAGTATACATGGTCATGAGTATACATATGACAAAGCAATACTCAATATAAAAATATCCATTTTACTTTTTGAAAGTACAGTTCTTTCAAAAGACATAAACCTATCTCGAAAATTAACCTGTCTTAAGTTTTCTAATTATAATTTATTATTTTAAAGTTATTTCAAGCATACTTTCTGTAATAGATAAAGTAACGAATAGTTATAATTACTTTAAAAATTATCGTTAAAGAAAAAATTACAAGACATTATTTAATAATTTCTCTGTTTCTATTATTTGTTAAAAATGTATTTTAATGATGGCCAAATGTCTCTTATAACACAAGAGCATACTTCCAATAATTCATCAGTTCTATTAGTATAATTTTCGATATTTACAAAATATTAGTAAAATGGCAAATATTTAATATATAACAATTTAAATGTATATAAAAGTTTAGCGATCAGGTAGCAATAAATAGGAACATTATATTCTAATAGACTATAATATTTACAGTGCTTACAATTTAAGAGAATGAAATAGGCAAAAATATTAAGGATACGTAAAAGTTGTTTAAGAAATAAATTCACGAAGATAGATTAAGAAAATTGTGAGAAATAATTTTGAAATTTAAATTACTGGTTCTAATAATCTCGAAAATATTATAGTCTATTAGAATATATAATAGTTCTTCTTATATCTATCACCAACTGATTATAAAACATGTAAAAAGTTTTTCCTAGATACTTATTTGTGTACATGCAGAATGCATTTGTTATATAAAGTGTATTTTGTGTAAGCACTACTCAATAAAGAAAAACGTAGCCATACTATTTTTGGGAGTAAACTTTTTGATGAACGTAAGTGTATATTAAAAGTTTGTCTATTTTTGGTGTGCTTAAGAAAAGTAATGAAATTATTGATGGATGAATTTATGTTCTCTCGTTTATAATATTCATTTCTCTTTTGCAGTATACTTGTGTAATGGTTGTTAATTATATCGTAGATCTAATTACTCTTAATTATACTTAACTACACCTAATTTTAGAAACTGCATGCATTTAACTTATAAAATATTATATTATAAAAGGCATCTATATTTAAATAGTCTTTTTGATTTATTAGTAAATGAACCAAATATAATAAACAGTTTCTCGTAATTACATTTCTATACATTTTCTATATATATATATATATATGTATATATACAGGTACTTCACATTAATTAAATATATGTTTTATTAGCAATATTTAATATATGTATCTGTATTTTTATAAGTCAGATTTAAAAAATGCTTAGTATATTTTTAAGTTAATTACTTTATATTATAATAAATATAAGGTATCCATTGACGTCAGTACACCTAGTGTAATTATTTTCTTTACTTTGTATTGTAATTTCTATTATGTGTTAAAAACAAGACAAAAATTGAATTGAATTAACACTTACATTCAAATTCTATTCTAAAATAACTATTGTTTGTCTTACAATTGTTTATATTTTTGTTTTTATTATTTATCTTATAATTGTTTATATTTTTGTTACTTTATAAAGAAATTTTAATTTTTCTATAGATGAGAAAAATCACTTAACTTTGTTGGTATTTTTAAAACTTCAAAATTTCTGTTATTTCCGTTACTATTGTATACTCGTATGTATGTAGAATTGGCTGCAGATAATGCACTTACCGATCAAAACTTCATTTTACACCACTAGATGGACAATTACTACAATACTTTCTCGTGTTTAATATTCGATACCTCCACCTATATATTTGTGAGAGATGGAGATCAAATACATCAAACAATTTTATATCCATAACATTTTTTGAAACTTTTTCTAGAATAACCTAACTTAATAAAATCTAAAATAAAGCTTCTTCCATAATAAGCATTCATAACTGCTAGCAGTTATACGTTTGCATTTTTAATGCTTCGTATGTAAGAGAAACTGAATGCTTCTTTCATTTTTAAACTTTATTTTAATATATATGATGTGTTTCTATCCAATACTTTAAGTTTAATTATTTTTATTTATTTATATCCTATCAAACTTAGTTTCTAAATACGTTTTAAATGTTTAATTCCTATCATTATATGTATATATGATTATACTTAACACGCATACAAGTTATGAAATCGAACTCCAAATATTTAATGTGCAACAATTATTTATAAGAGTGCTTAAGTCAAACAGTTTTATAATGTAATACGGAAAAATAACAGTATACAGGTTATTTCGGAAACAAAAATTCACGAAAAGAGATAATTTTGTAATGGTTTTTGGCTTTGTTTGTTTTTATTTCTAGTTAGATTTTGTGTTTTACGTAAAAACTCAATTATATTATTTTTGTTTCTCTTTTATCACATGTTTGTAATATTTTTTAATTATATCAGTAACTTATCTATTTCTGATGATCTTATAAATTTAATTTATATAATTTTGTTGAAAAGTTGCACGTTTATTATAAGGTATTATAAGCAATACTCAATATAAGACTATCTATTTTTTGAAAGTAAAGTTTTCTCGAAAGAGTGAACGTATTGCAAAAGTTAATTGTTCTCGGTCGCATTTTAGTTTTACGTTTCAATCATCTGAGTAAAACTTGTTCTCATTTTAGATGGAATAGACTTAAAAATAAATTTTTTTGCACTTGAGTTTAAGTTCATATTTAACACATTCTTTTTACACGTAATCTTTTTAAACACGTTGCATGTTTAAAAAAATAAATCATCAGCTGATATAGAAGATGAAACTCAAACTAAAGTACCAATTTCTGACACTAGACGGACAAACACTGTAACACTTTCTCGTATTTAAATTTTGGTTACGTTTACTATATCTTCTGCAGAGTGCAGCAGATTCATATATCTAAAACTTTATATCCATAATATATTTTTGACGTTTAAAACATTCCGATGTACTTAGTACGTTTTCCAAAATTAAGCATTACTTTGTTCTTTTATACAGATATCGTACTTATCAGGTTTATCCTATTTTCCATGTGAACAAAAACACAGAAGATGCTTGTAAGTTCGAACAGAGCATTTTGCTGCTTTAGATAGATGTAACTTTTATTTTAGCTTGAACTTGTATTTTTCATATTTTATTTTAATAGTCTCTTAGATCATCAATTATGGAGAAATGCTTATAGAAACATTTATAAGTATAAGATGTTACATAATCAAATTAAAATACTCATATTTTTTTCACAGAATATAGTTTTAGAGGGAAGAAGTATATTTTAAACATAAAAAGTTAAATCTGTATATACAAACAATACAATTCTTAACTTTTTCTTATTGCAATGATATTTATATTTGTATAATAAGAAAATTTCTGATTAAAAATGTTTTATTTTTTTTTTTGAACGAATCCTTTAAACCCCGTATGTTCCCGTTCGATATTCCCCCTTTACTACACAGTGAAAGAATAAAAAAATAGAGAAGAAGAAAGAGAGAAAACCCCCTTTCGTACCCCCTTTTTTAACTCCCGGAGGCTGCCGGCACCTGGACCTGAAACCCTGTTCACCCTTCCAACTTTTTAGAGTTCCCCTTTCTCCAGTCTACCAGCCCCTGATTCGAGGCTTTTACCCCCTGTACCATCGCTCGAAGGGTTGTTTTAAATAATAATAACCCGACCCCGATCACATATAGGACGACGAACTCGTCAAGCTTCAGTATGTTACCGGGAAGGCCGTGTGTCCTTTCGCGTCGCGTGATTTTGTCCGATTCTAAACAATGCGACTTAAATATTGCGAACATTATTATAATAAGTGCAAACGTTTGAATTAAACATTGTGATTATTATATACATATTGTATATATAATTTAAAAGTGCAACAATATCTTAAATTGTCGAACAAATAATTTTTCGCAATGTATCTACAAGATAATCAAAATTTAAAATATGTCTATACACTATCTTCTTGTTCTTCGCGATATTCTTTATTAAATGGGATTTTGCTCGCCGGTTAGGAAGACAAAGAAGCAAGGAAAAGCATCACTGACCTTCCAAACAATAGCCTAGCGGGGAAGAGATCGGTCGTGGCCGAGCGTGAAGTCGATGAAACCGCATTTCGTTTTGCGCGCGGATGCTCCAGTTTTTCTGCGGTTCCTAACGGTAATTGACGGGCGTCGTCGCCGAAGTTGTCGTCGTCGCCGTTGTCGCGAAAAAAGGAAACGGCGCGCAAGAAGAATCCGGGAGACTTCAATGGTGGCGTGTAATATCTATAGTAATTTGTTCCGTCGCGGCGAAGAGCTGGACGGGCTCGCTCGAGCGTTGCGCGACGGAGAGAATCGATCGTGCACGCCGCCGTGTAAATTCGAGATCTCGGCGAAGAGAGGAGAGGGCAAGAAGGATCCTGCCGCGATCTTCCGCTGATCTTCGCCTCGTGATCTTACCGCGGTCAAATAATCGCTCTTTGCTTCGGTGATTTTGTTGCTGATTCATGCCTGGTAAGCGGTTTTGCGTGATGTAACCCAAATATGGTCTGTAGATATATTTGGACCGGCTTGCTTCTCAAGACTAGCTCATTTTAAACCAAACTATTTTCGCGGTATAAAGTGTATTACATACAGGGTTGGGAAGTGACTCGTTACTTGTAACGAAGTCACAGTTTAATTTTCTTTGCTGACTCTAACTTAACTTCGTTACTTTCTCCCCATCCGTAACTGTAATTTAACACAGTTACATTTTTTTTATGACTAGTAACTAATTTAATAACTACTTTATATATTTTTGAAACCATCGCAGACCGCATTAGGCCTTGCCTTTGCGCATAAACGCCTTTATCGACACTTTACAATTCAAACGATTTGATATTTTTCTTTTTATTGCAAGAAAGTAACTGCAAAGTAACGATTCGTTACTTTTTGAGTAACTGTAACGCGTTACTTTAATTGGTTACTTGTAACTGTAACTAGTTACATTTTTAGCGAAAAAACTGTAACTGTAACTGGATACTTTTATAAAGTAACTTTTCCAACCCTGTTATATACATTGCAGGGTTGGGAAATAACTCGTTACTTGTAACGAAGTTACAGTTACTTTTCTTTGCTGACTCTAACTTAACTTCGTTACTTTCTCTCCGTCTGTAACTGTAACTTAACTCAGTTACACTTTTTTTATAACTAGTAACTAATTTAGTAGTTACTTTATATGTTTTTTAAACCCCCACAGATCGCATTGGGCCTTGCGTTTGCGCATAAACGCCTTTATCGACGCTTTACAATTCAAATGACTTGTTATTTTTATTTTCATTGCAAGAAAGTAACTGCAAAGTAACGATTCGTTACTTTTGGAGTAACAAGTTACATTTTCAGCGAGAAAACTGTAACTAGATACTTTGATAAAGTAACTTTCCCAACCGCGATGATATAAATATGATACTTTTACGGGATATGAAACTCGCGGATCGATTGTTTCTGTGTCTTGTCCGACAAACCGAGTTAACGCGCAGTTCTAGGATTCGAGAAACGGTCACGAAAGTGTGACAGTCGGAAACATCATTTGAAAGTTTATCGCGATCAATATTGCCACACGCCTCAGTGATCGAATTGGTGAGACGCCCAGGAGGTCCAGGTTCAAACCCTGAGGTAATATTTTCCGCAATAAAATTTCCGCCAGGTACGGTCGAATAATATTACTCGTTCTGTTATATTATATAAAGTTTAACAAAACCAAATGTATTTAACCATGTTTTTAAATTAATTTTAATTAATAATTTTAAATATCAAATATATACAAGCATAATATCAAACGCTAAAAGATTGTAGAAAATATCAATTATCCAGTTGGAAATTTTAAAGCTTCGCGAAATACACGAAGTAAAAAAAATATTCTCGACGATGAAAAAAAATTGTCTAACAAACGTGCGCAACGGAAATGTCGATGCGCAATCTTTCCTTTTCATGCCGCGGGATGAAATCGATTATCGTCCTGCGCGCATCTAAACATTCGGAAAGCTCGGTTTTCCTTGCGGGGGAAAAAAATTGAAAAAACAGATTGCCACGTGAGAAGCCGGGCCGCAATTCACGAGTCACGCGCAGCGCGCGTTTTGTAGCGGCAATTTTTGCTCGACTCATTACCCAGATCGGCAAAGAGTCGGCGGCGTCGCACATGTGTCAGCGGCGCGATACAAAAAAAAAAGCGGCGTGTTAGATTCGAGAGGGAAAAAAAAGCGAGAAATAAAACAGCGGGCATCCCGTGCGCGCGAGCGCGCGGCTGCGAGGCAGAGGGTTGGCTGGATTTTTAGGGGTAACCCGCTACCCCTAACCGTGTCATCCCCATTCAGGCCGGGGCCCGGTCCCTCGAAAATTGCGTGAACGTGAGTTTACGAAAAGGCGGAAATAATGCAGAAGCTCTACGGCGAATCCGTTGGCTTCTTCTCGCCCGGTGCCCTTATGTCGTCTCCGGATGATTAGTTCATCTGCCACGTAATTAGACAGACGAGCCTCGAGAGTCCTTATTTTTTGTAGAAACAATCACTCGGGCTCGATCTTTTCAAGACAGAGCTGATATTTTAAATCGAATCGAACTGATTCAACATTGATTTTAATATGTTTTCGCGCTGGTAAACTTTACTGCTATTTTCACGTGTTCGTAAACAAAACGAAACGTTCCGCGCATTTTACGCGAAATGTGACAGAACCGTCGGATTTTCCACGGGCATTTTTAATTGAGCCAATCGCTCACGTAGAAATAGAGGGTGTCGGTGCTGTATAGGAGACCCCATTGGCTATTAGGTCAATCCCCGCGCGTCGGTATCAGCTTGCAGGCATTGTATTTCATTTTCCACGAGGTATATTGGCCTCCTTTTCTTCCTCCTGCGTCGAGCCGGGCCACGTTAAAGCGTAGATTTTCAGCGGATCTCCTCTTTCCCGCTGCTGCCTTGGCGCTGCGCGGGACGGGAACAAAATGTGGATCAAATCCGCCTGGTTACACAATGGGGCATAATGCTCGCGTCTTCGCAAAAAAAGCCCCGCGCATTGTGACACACGAAATTATCACATTCGGCAAATGGCGGGTCCGCAACTCGTGCTCCGAATAAAATACGAAAAGCTCTATCTTATACAATTTAAAGCCCGCTTTAATAAAATATTATATATTTTTTATTTTATATATAACTATATATACAGGGTGTACCTAAACTGGCGATAAATATTTTAATGACAAGTACTTTGTAACATTTTGAGACGAAAATTCTAATACGAAAAAGTCGAGGCTATAATAGTTTTCAAATGGGAACAGTTTAAACATCTCGAATAGCAAAGCTAGAATTTCGCGCGCTCAGGGATGGCAAAATGGCCAGTGATAAAGATGCTTTCTTGAACCACACGTCTTTGACATTAATGAAATTAGTGTAAAAATGTATGCAAGAGTTTTATTAAGGCAATGAATTTTAGAAATAGTTTAAAATGTTTTTTTTTCAATGGTTCAAATCGATATTGATTTGTGTCAACTGTTATCAGCATATCTATTTGGTTAAATTGGTAAA